>NW_012114744.1:4619698-4649934 GCF_000951035.1 Colobus angolensis palliatus | reverse complement strand
AAAAGAAATAATGTATCCCAATATGTGTTTTAGATATTGAACACCAAAAACACCCAAAGGAAATATAACGAGGAAAGCTTGTTGAAAATATCAACTTTCAGTATTTGATTCATTGCATGATTAAAACACTGTGTTAAAATTTGAGACACACATTGTAATATATAATTGAATTATATAGTACAACTTGGATTTAAATAAATACATTCTGTAGTTGAGATACAACACATGATCTCTGGGAACACATGAGAAAACTGAATGCATAATTTACGTTTCTACAAAACTAACAGAGGATGTTAAATTTAAGTCAAATACAATATTAATATTGTGAATATATGACAGATGAATATGATTTTGACTGGAGAAAAAAATAGGGTGATGTTAGACTAAAATAGCATAGCTTAAGAGGATAAGATGCAACTTGGATACTGCTTTGAAGAAATGATTCATTCTGATTGAAAGTAAAGGAAATTTAAGAATGCAAAATATAAAAATGTGGCCAGGGACAGTGGCTCAAGCCTGTAATCTCAACACTTGGTGCGGTAGAGGCGGGCAGATCACCCGAAGTCAGGAGTTACAGCTCAGCCTGACCAACATGGTGAAAGCCTGTGTCTACTAAAAATACAAAAATTAGCTGGATGTGGTAGCAGGCGCCTGTTATCCCAGCTACATGTGAGGCTAAGACAGGAGAATAGCTTGAACCGGGAGGTGAAGGTTGCAGTGATCTGAGACCACGCCACTGCACTCCAGCCTGGGCAATAAGAGTGAAACTCCATCTCAAAAAATATATATATATGAAAATGCATATTGAATACAGAACATAGCAATTATCACATATATAAATATTTAATAAAATATACATGTACTTATACATAGACAAAAATGTGTCCTTTGGACTTTTTTCCAGAAGATAAAATATGTTTTATTTAATTTTATTGTTATTTGTTTATTTTTTAAAGACAAGTTCTCCCTCTATCACCCAGGCTGGAGTGTAGTGGCATGATCATGAGCATAGCTCACTGCAGCCTCGAATTCCTGGGCTCGAGTGATCTTCCTACCTCAGCCTTGCCCAGTTAATTGTTTAAATATTTTTAAAAAAATAAAATATTAGAGAGATGGACACTTGCTATTTTGCCTAGGCTGATCTTGAACTCCTGAACCCAAGTGACCCTCTGGCCTTGGCCTCTTAAATTGCTGGGATTGTATGTGAGTCACTGCACCCAGCCAAAATATGCTTTAGAAAGCAAATCTGAAAATAGTATGCAAGGGAAACTAGAGAGATAAGAGTTAATAACACTATTTTAATCAGTCATTCATATATCTGTTTTGGCACAATTTCTTTAAGGTATTTGGCAGAACCCCAATTCCTTGAGATGTTAAGAAGTGTTATGTTAGAAGAAAGAGATAAAATACAAGAGTGTTAAAGAATGTTATGGAACAAAATAAATAATGTTGGGGATCAAGTAAATTTGGAAATACTGATTGGAGAGTTAAGCAAAAATATTCACTAGAGGTCATAGGATACATTAAAACATGTTAATGTATTTTCAAGTGGAGACTATTTCATGCAGAATTTCTAAGATGTTTACATTTCCTTTTTTTTTTAAGGAGAGTTTCAAGGGAGTGGTATGCCAACTAATACATTTCCGAAGAACAGCTTTTAAATTACTAACTTATATTACCTAAAACTTCCTATAAATGCTAAAGTCAAAGTGATGGGTCTAACAAAAGAAAAGGGGTAAAGTGGAAATTGAGGGCCATATGATGTTTCTACCTACCCTTTCACCCTAATTCAGTAATGTCAGAAGTGAATATCCTAATTCCTAAATATTTTAGAAACCTTCTGTAGCCCATATGCTTTAACTCAAAAAATCATCTTCAGAGTCCACTGAAATCCATTTTTTTTAGGGCATATAATGATTAGTCTGTACAACCCACTGGCAGCTACTGTTGCCTTGGGTTTTTACTTTATTGTTATGCCTACAGGTTTTTGATGGCATAATAATATATGAAGTGTGACAGAACAGAGAATCTATTACATTTCTTTCCACACATAGAGGGCTTAATACGTCTCTTCTTTATTGCAGAACACTGAAAATAATATGGCAAAGAAAGCACAGAAAAAGAGAATCAACAACAAAAAAGAAAAACAAACAAAAACAGAAACAAAGGACATTAAGATAAGAAAGAAAATGGAATAATTAGAAAATGTCTCAGTTTCACATCTACAGCAGGAGTCCAGCGTTTGTAGAACATAATGGGGGAAAGGGGAAAGGCTGAAACATAGAAGTTGACCAGTAGAGGTTGGGCACGGTGTATCACGCCTGTACTTTCAGCACTTTGGGAGGTCAAGGCAACTGGATCCCTTGAGCTCAAGTGATAGAGACAAGCCTGGCAACGTTGCGAAAACACATGTCTACTAATAGGCATGGTGGCAGTTACTAGGGAGGCTGAGGTGGGGGATCTCTTGAGACCAGGCTGCGGAGGTTGAAGTGAGGCAAGATCATACCACTACACCCCAACCTCCTAGCCTGGGTGACAGAATGAGACAAGAAAGAAGAAAGAAAGAAAGAGAGAAAGAGAGAGAGAGAGAGAGAGAAAGAAGAGAAGAGAAGAGAAGAGGAGAGGAGAGGGGAGGAGAGGGGAGGAGGGGGAGGGGAGGGGAGGAGAGGAGAAGAAAGAAGGAAGAAAGGAAGGAAGGAAGGAAGGAAAGAAGGAAGGAAGGAGGGAAAGAAAGAGAAAGGAAGGAAAGAAAAGAAAGAAATTGACTAGAGACCTTCTTGCATTAAAATATTAAAATACAATTTTTCTTTTACTTCTTTCCAATGCCTCAAGTATACTGTACTCCTTCCCTGTTTGTATCACTTTACACACAGTCCTTTATGCTAGATAAATCTTAGCTTTCTGTTCAAATTCTGAAAGCATCACCATTTTCAGGGAACCGTGTCAATAGATATGACTTCTTTCTTTGTCTGCTATTATTTAAGCTATCATAATGAGAATTTGATCAATTGGACAAGATGAAGTAGATAGCCCTTCGATGGGATCATGCTTTGTGAAAAACAATAGTTACTTTGACGTTTCCTTGGGGGAGTCAAGGTTATGATCAGAGTTGCTAAGATTCAGATTATTAAAGTCATATATAATTTATTTATTTGGATATGTTTCTTTTGTTTGTGACTCAATGCTTCTCTTCACCTATTCTGAGGAAAGGTTTCATTTTCCTCTCCCAGGAGCTACATTTGAAAATAGAAGAACAAAGTCTTCAGGAATTCACTGTAGAGGGAAAATCCACATTCATCACGACTCTCCCATACTGGGCTTTTCACTCCCTAAAGAATTTTACCTACATGCTAAATCTGAGATAGTAGCGTGACCTGAAAAAAGGGAAATTGTACAAAAAGCAGGCAAGACTAATTCAAAGATGCACAAAGCATAATACGAAGCAATGTGCCATCTATGTCAGTGGCAGGGAGAAGTAGCAGGAATCTAAGACAGAAAAAAACAAATGGCAGAAGAATGACTCAATTTGAAGGAAAACATGGTGTGCTGCAAGGGTAAGAAGCAGCCTTTCTGAGGACAGAGAAAATCTCTATTGGCAGAGTCCAAAGTAATAATTTGTCAAATAGCTCACAAGAATGTCAGAATAGAAGGGGCAGCTGGTCACTATGTATTTTATCACAGTCATAGATATGGTGCATAACAACAGCAACCAGAACCACTAGTTTGAAGGACAAATACATGATTATAATATAAATAAAACACACATTCATATAAAGGTACATTAAACCATCTGCCCTAGTTATCTCAGCTGATGTTTCCCTAGATTTCTACTCTATGACATATGTTTATATAATATGATGAACATCACATGATGCTATGTGATATAACTGTAATATAATGTTGTCTTGCACTAGACAAATTAACTGTAAGTTCCAGGGTCCACGATTTTTTACCTAACTACAGATGTGTTCAATTAGTATGAATTAAATGAGTAAATACTGACTCATACATTGTAACTCTCATGCAATTGTCTTCCACATTCAGAGGTTAAAATAAACTCAAGAGCAAATAAATCTTTACATAATTTGCCTTTCTCCCCATTCCTTATCTTTATTTTATATGTAAATTATAATGATTATAGAACAAACTTAGTATAGGAGGGTCTGTTTGTTTTCTTTTTTTGAGTCAGAGTCTTGCTTTGTCACCCAGGCTTGGGTGCAGTGGCACAATCTCGGCTCACTGCAAGTTCAGCCTCACGGGTTCAAGTGATTCTCTTGCCTCAGCCTCCTGAGTAGCTGGGACTACAGGTATGTGCAACTGCGCTCAGCTAATTTTTGTATTTTTAGTAGAGATGGGGTTTCACCATGTTGGCTAGAATGATCTAGAACTACTGACCTCAGGTAATCCACCCACCTCGGCCTCCCAAAATGTTGAGATTACAGGCATGAGCCACTGCACTTGGCTGAGAAGTTATTTTCCTTAAAATAAAATTAAAAAGATGTCAGTGCTACTTTTGCTTATGAGTATGACAGAGTGATGTGAGATATTACGCAAACAGTGTCAAGTCCAATGGTATTAGTAGCAAAGAAAACAACTACAAATCGTGGCAAAATCCAAGACATATAAGAAAAACTGTTATGTTTCTCAGCCGGATTTTTCATTTTTGTTTTTGTTTTTATTTCTGATTTTGCTTATTTAATTTGGGCCTTGGAGATGCTAAAGAAATTGTACTAGGAGATACAACATTTGAGAGAGGGGAAATACAGAGATGTTAACTGTCAGTCAACAATCACAACATTCTGGTCACAGGGTAAATAGGTTTGAATCCAGAATTTGCTAGTTCGCAGAGATGCTGTTGAAGAATAAACAGAAAAAACAAGCAGAACTTCTGGTGGTCTCAAGGGATTAGACAGAAAAAAATATAGACTTCAAAGACAAGATAATATTAGGTTGTTACCAAAGTTGTTGTGGTTTTTGTCACTAAAAGCAATGGCAAAAACTGCGGTTACTTTTGCCCAAAGATAACTAGTAAAAAGCAAAAAGCAGTGAACTGAGTGAGACACACTGCTAGGTTTCCCTTCAAGGCAAAATCTGAAAAAATCTTCCTACTTATTCCAATAAGCAAATCAGAGTATTCAGAAATTCCACTTTGCTAAAAAGAAAAGAATATATTTCAGGACTTACAAAGACTACTGCAGGATTATAACCAGGGTCATGACCGTTATCAAAAAGAGAAGAGATAAAAAGTGTTAACAAGACTGTGGAGAAAAGGGAGACTCTGTGCACTGTTGGTGGAAATATAAATTGATACAAACCTTATGGAAAGTAGTATGGAAGTACCTCAAAAAAACTTAACATAGAACTACCATATGATCCAGCAGTCCCACTTGTACATATCCAGGTACACAAAATTGATGTTGATATCCTGGCCACATCATATAAAAATTCTACTCCAGTTGAATAATGGTTTCATAGGCAACGCTATTTTACAAAATGTAACTGTCCCATGTGCTTATAATTTATATGCTCTTCTAAATTCATAGAAACATTCCCCTTAAGACTATCTTGTCCTATCTCCTTTCACTGCTTTCAATTAATACAAATTATCTGTAATTTTTCTCTTAGATTATAGAAAATTATGTCTGTAATAATGTGAAGTAATATTTTCTGATTATTAAATTATTGCACATTCATTGTAGAAAATTAATTTCAGTATATTTATATGACTTTTGTATACTTTATTATGTAGTTGAGTTAAAAGTACAAGCTGATTTTAAAGCAGAACTAATTAAGCTATAGTTAATGATCCCAGAAGGAAGAAGATTTAACTACTGCTTGGTGATTTTATGACAAATACCTGCCACTGCGTTTATTAGTTTGCTAATCTTCCCCAATTAGAAATATGGCTTGAGACATTTAACGTCAGTTTCAAAGATGCAAACTAAGATGGCTAAAATTTCTTGGCAAAGGAAACAGCCATTCTGTTGTAGTATCGCTTTTCAGTTTTACTATATCATGCTAGTTTTTATGTTAACTAGTTTTCTAATCAATTTTAGCTTGCCTATAACTGGTTGATATTTCCCTAACTTCATTTTTGTTACAAATGTGAAATTTTAAACATTTGATTATATAAAGTTATAAAGACATTTGAACACATACAATGGGTGCGAATCAAATAAGCATTAAAAATTCATGAAGATCATCACAAATGTCACACCTCGTCATTAATCCGTTAACACGAGGGTATATCGTCATACAGTTGACTGTCATTGATATGGTTTGACTTTGTGTCCCCACAACTTGAATTGTAATCCTCATAATTCCCAGGTGTAGAGGGAGGGAGCAGATGGGAGGTGATTGGATCATGGGGGTGGTTTTACCCATGCTGTTCTCCTGATAGTGAGTGAGTCTCACAATATGTGATGGTTTTAAAAGGGGCATTTTTTCTGTGTTTGCATTAATTTTCTTTCCTGCCACCTTGTGAAGAAGGTGCCTGCTTCCCCTCTGCTATGATTGTGAGTTTCCTGAGGCTTCCCTAGCCATATTTTCTATTAAGCCTATGGAACTGTGAGTCACTAAACCTCTTTCCTTTATAATTACCCAGTCTCAGGTAGTATCCTTCATAGCAGTGTGAAAAGTAAATAATAGAGTCCTTTCCTAAATAAACTTATTTATAAATCCCAAGTTCTCAAGATCATACCCAGCACACAAATCGGCCATTTTTTAAGTAATGGCTTTATCATGATATGCAAACCATAAAATTTACTTTCAAATTTGTGCAATTCAGTAGCTTTTAGTATATTCATGCAGTTGTACAATTATCATGACTGTCTAATTTTAGAACAGTTTATCACTTTAAAAAGGAAACAATTAACTAACTCTTCTCTTCTTCCCAAGCCCCTGGGAGACACAAATCTACCTGCTGTCTCTGTGCATTTGCCTGTTTTGCAGATTTTATATAAATTGATTTATTTAATATGTGGCCTTTTAAAGGTATCTGGCTGTTTAAAATTTGTTACAATGTTTTCAGTCTTCATTTATACTACCACATGTATCTATACTTCATTCCTCTTTATTGCCAAATACTATTCCATATTATGACAATGCTATATTTGTTTATGTGTTAGCCAGTTGTTCAACTTTTGGGTCATATCTGAATTTTTGCTAATATGAAGAATGATGCTAGAAAAATGACATGTTTTAATGCAGATATATGTTTTTAATTATCTTGAGTATATGCCTATATATATATTATGTTTTGAAACTTTCGAACTGCTTTTCAAAGGGTCTGCATCATTTTACAAATCCACCAACACTTTAGAATTCTGATTTCTCCAAATTCTTGGAAACACTTGTGTTTCTTTCTACTTTTTTATGTGAGTCCTCCTATTGGATATAAAGTAATATTGCATCATGGATTTGATTTTAATGTCTCTAATGACTAATAGTGTGGAGCATCTTCTCATGTGCTTATTGACCAATGTATATTTTCTTTAGAGAATTGTTCATGAAAATAGTTTTCACCTTTTAACTAAGTTATTCACATTTTTATTAGTGAGTTATAAGTGGTATTTATATTTTCTAGGTACAAGTCTATTATCAGGTGTATAATTTTCAAATGTTGCTACGATTATATTTGTTGAGTTTCCCTATTTGAATGATGTCCTTTGAAGCACAAAAGTTTTTAATTTGATGAAGTCAAATCAAGGCATTCTTTCTCATTTTGCTTTCTTATCTTGTTTCATATCCAAGAAACATTATTTACAGAACTCTTACTCCTATATTTTCTTATAAGAATTTTATAATTTTAGCTTTCATATTTAGGTCTATAATCACCTTGAGGTGATTTTTGCATATGTTTCAGGTAGGGCTCAACTATCATTGTTTTGCATGTGAATATACTTTTGTCTCAGTAACATTTGTTATAAGTATTGTTTCCCCATTTAGTTGTCTTGGTAACCTTCTCTAAAATCAGTTGACCATAAAAAGGAATTTATTTTCAACTTTTATTACATCCAGTTTATCTACTTGTTTATCCATTTGCAATACCATACTGTACTGACTATTGAAATTTTGTAGTAAATAATAAAAATCTGGTAGAGTTAGTCCAAACTTTGTTGTTCTTTTCAAGTTATGTTGGCTAATCTGGTTTCTCAGCATTTTCATATAAATTGAATGGTCAGTTGTGAAGTTATACAAAAAGGTAGCTGGGGTTTGAGAGCAATTGTATTAATTTAGTAGATCATTATAAATTATTGATATTTTAACAGTTTTGCATTCCATTTCATTAGTGTGGGATATCAGTTTTCAATTCTTTAGACCTTCTGTAATTTCTGTCAACAATGTTGTGTAATTGTTAATGTACAAATCTTGAACTTATTTTTTAATTATATTGTTAATTATTTTCTTTATCTTCATGCTACTGTAAATGGAGTTGTTTTTGAAATTTTTTGATTTTGCCATTTTATAGAAGTGAAATACATTTGTTTGTAAATCTGGTATTCTGCAAACTTGATAAACTTGTATATTAGTTCAAATAGTTTTGCATGTATGTGTATGTATGGATTCCTCAGGATTTTCTATATATAAGATTATTTCACCTGCCAATAGAAAGAGCTTTTCTTGTCTTCAAATCTAAATGGCTTTTATTTCTTATCCTTGTCTACTTATCCTGGCTAGAATTTCTAGTACCACGTTGAACAGAAGTGGTGAAATCAGACATTCTTGTTCTCTTTCTTATCATAGGGGAAGAACATTCACTCTTTAAGTATTATATAAATAAGTATGAGTACATAATCCAATGCTTTATCAGATTCTGAGAGTTCTCTTCTAATCATTGGTTATTGTATGATTTTATCATGAATGTGCATTGGATTTTATCAAGTGTTTTTTTTTTCTGTTTCTATTGAGAAAATAATGTATTTTTTATCCTTTATTCTATTAATATGATGTCTTACACTGATCCCAATAAATCAAGTTTTATAGTTCTCTATATGTTCCTAAATTCAGTTGTTAAATACTTTGTTGAGGGTTATCATGTTAATGTTGATAAATGATAATTTATTATTTTATGTGATGTCTTTGGTTGTGGTATCAGGGTATTTCTGGCCTCATAGAATGATTAGGAAAGTGAATTTCTAATTTTTTTGAAGTGTTTTGAAGGACTGGTGTTAATTCTTCTTTAATCACTTAGTAAAATTCATCAGCTTCACTGGTACCAAGGCTTTTCTTCCATGATTTTAAGTTTTTAATTTAATGTAACACTTGATATAGGTATACTTTATGATGTGGAATACAGGGGCATCCACTTGAACACAGTTTAGGCAAATTATATGGTGATGTCTTTGCAGATATGATTAAATGAAAGATTTTGAGATGAATAGATTATCCTGGTTATTCAGATGGGCCCTAATTGAGAGCACAAGTGTCCTACTAAGATAAGGGCTAAGAGAGATTTGACACAGATAAAGTGGGGACCGCATACTCACACAAGAAGAGGCTGTAAGAAAACAGAATCAAGCAATTTAAAGATTTTGGCCTAGAAAGATCAGCATAATGTAGCCATAAGCCAAGGAAAACTGACATCCACAAGCACCTGGAGCAGACAAGGAATGATACTCATCTAAAGCCTTTAGAGAATACGAAGCCCTGCTAACACCTTTGTTTTGGCTCAGCGATACTGATTTTGGATTAGTGGCATCCAGAACTCTGAGAACACAAATTTCTGTTGTTTTAAGCCACCAAGTTTGTGATACTTCGTTTTTATTTTTTCTTTTCACCACTTTTATAATAATAAAAGTGTACATATTTATGGTGTAACATGTTTTGAAAAATATATATATATAATATATATACACACACATATATGTATAACAAATATATACACAATGTGGAATGGCTAAATCAAGCTAATTAACATATCTACTTACATCACACACTTTGTGTGTGTGTGTGTGTGTGGTCAGAACACTTAAAATCTATTCTCTACTATCTTGTTATAGTAGCTATAGAAAACTAATTCATAGACCTATATTTGGATTTTTAAAAAAATTACTGAAGTCAGCTTGGTAGTCTGTCACTTTTCAAAATATTTATACTTTTTTATTTTTTATTTTTATATATTTTTATTTTTTGAGACGGGTCTCACTCTGTCACCCAGGCTGGAGTGCAGTGGCACAATCTCAGCTCACTATAACCTCTGCCTCCTGGGTTCAAATAATTCTCCCTGCCTCAGCCTCCCAAGTAGTTGGAATCACAGGTGCCTACCACCATATCTGGTTAATTTTTGTATTTTTTTTTTTTAGTAGAGATGGGGTTTCACCATGTTGGTTAGACTGGTCTCGAACTTCTGACCTCAGATGATCCACCTGCCTCGGCCTCCCAAAGTGCTGGGATTACAGTCAGAGTCATGAGCTACCATGCCTGGCCAATATTTATATATTTTATCATTTAAATAATTAGTTGGGATTGAATTAAGGTTCCACCTTGTAATTCTTTGTATTTGTGTATGGTTAGTGTTAATTTTCCCTTTTTTCATTCTAGATTTTTCGTAATTTGATGACTTCACTCTGTTTTCTAGGCCAAGTAACTTAAAATTTGTCAGTTTTGTAGATCAAAACATCAGCTTTGGTTTTGTTGATTTTCTTTACGACTAGTGTCCTTTATTTGTGCTGTCATCTTCATTATTTTCTTCCTAGTGCTTGCTTTAGGTTTAATTCTTTTGCTAGTGTTATAAGGTATTATAAAATTCTCATATAGCACTGTTTTAGCTACATCCTGTACTTTTTGTATGCTGTATTTTTATTTCCATTTCTTGTTATAGCATGTCTAATTTCCTTGAGATTTATTCTTTGTCTCCCTAGGTACTTAGAAGTGTGTTCAATTGGTACATATTTGTATAAACAGAAACAGATGTACTTAAGCTCTCTCTCTTCTCTTACAACTCATCTCTCTCAACCAAACTTTTTATAATGGTTGTCACCAAGACCCAGTGCCTCTACTTCTCCTCCATTCATTCTGCACTGTGGTTCTCACTCCTCACTGCACTTCATGTTATGTGGAGAGCTTCCACTGCCCTCACCAGCACCCCGATCCTGCAGCACTGAACTTCTCTAGAGTCAGGCTCTTCATTGTTCCAAGCTAATGTTACCTTTGCCCAGAGACCTCTTCTCTGGGCTCTCTGTCACATCACCTTTATCATATCTTGGATGAAGTGTCAGTTCTTTAGGAACTTTTACCCGTTCTATCCAGGTCAGGTTAACTTAACCTAGGTTATTTATTCGTTAGCATTCTGTCCACTTTCTTCACGGAATTTATTAAAACTGTGACTGTATTATTGTTGGTATTAGTTGAGTAGGCTGCCATTACAAATTATCACAGACTGGGTGGCTTAAATAAACAAACAAACAAAAAATTTTTTTCTCTCAGTTTTGGAGGTTAGAAGTCCAATTTGTCAGGAGGTTGGTTCCTTCTAAGAATCATGAGAGAAAGAGCTATTCCAGGCCTGTCTCTGGCTTAGAAGTGACTGAAATCGTTGGTATATTTGTGTCCTTCAAATGTCACTTTGAAATTTGATCCCCAATAGTGGAGGCGGGGCCTAGAGGGAGACATTTGATCATGGGGGGGCAGATCCCTCATGAATGGCTTCGTGCCCTCCTCGAGATAATGAGTGAGTACCCCATCTGAGTTCACCAGAATTGGTTGTTTGAAAGACTGTGACACCTCCCACCTCTGTGTCTCACTCCTGCTCTCACCATGTGATTTACTGGCTATCTCTTAGTCTTAGGCCCTGAGCAGAAGCCTACCAAGGTCCTCAACAGCAGCATTTGTATCTGTCATGCTTCTTGACAGCCTGCAGAACTGTGAGTCAATTAAATCTCTTTTCTTTATGAATTACCCAGTCTCAGATATTTCCTTTATAGCAATGTAAAAACAGCCTAACACAATGAAGCCTGTTCTCTCTATCTTCATATTATTTTTTCTCTGTATGTCTCAGGGTCCAAATATTCTCTTTCTATAAAGACTGTCATGTTGAATTCGGGTCACGTTAATGATGTCATTTTAACTTAATTACTTCTGTAAAGATCCTGTCTCCAAATATGGCCACGTCCTAGGTCCTGGGGGTTAGGATTTCACATATAAATTTGGTGGTAGCATGGGGCAAAAAGACAAAATTCAGTTCATCACACAAGATATACCAGTAGCCCTGACTATCTAGTTCAATGTTTTATCTGTGTTACCATGGTATACATAGCTAACTTTATATCCTAAAATCTATACACATCAGAGTTTATCTGGCCCTCAGAGAGATGCATGTACATTCTAAGAGTTTAGAGTGAAATCCTGAAATCCTTCCCATTCTGTCTCCAAGGGGTGAAAATTTTGTCTCTTTTCAAGAAGAGGAAGGTCAGCAGCCATTTTTTTCCTATATATAAGCAGAGACTATGCTTTTTGTTCCATCCCTCTCACATGAAAGTTCTGGCCACTCATGTAGAAAATGTTTTCATCTGGCTTTCATTGCAACACTTGAGGGGTGAGCACTGGGAAAAGGGAACACAGTTATTTGTATGTGAATACTCTATTACTTATAAATAATAATGTACATATTGTTGATACAATTATTAAAGATGGATAGTCACAAACACAAATTTGAGTATCTTTTCACACACATGTTAGCCATGTAGAATTCTAATTTTGAAAGTGCCTGCCGAGTATTTTGCTCAATTTTCTATTAGGTTCATGTCAATTTCAACTATAGGTTTTAGTTACGAAGTTAGGAATTTAATAAGAGGGGAATTCGTGGGAAAGAAAACAAAGGAAAAGATGAAAAGACACAAAAGAGATAGGAACATAAAGGAAAGAATCTCTCTGTGAATTATTCTTTTCAAGTTCCATGTTTATTAAAAGATGTCAGTAATAGCTAGTGACTCTTGTTTATGAATTTGGAAAATAATGATGATTTGAAGGCTTAAAGCTATTATTGGAAAGTTCTGGTTTTTTTATATACAACGAGTGATTTTCCATACAATTAGAGAATAATTGATTTTTTTGATTATCAATGAATCGATGAATCACAAAAGGCAGTGAATGGGGAATATTTCTGTGATGCTAGAGATTTCTATGCTAGAGATTCTTACAAAATCTCATTCTTTACATTTAGGATCCCTTATGATGGATTAAATAAAATTAGTCATGTCTTAAATCTGCTTTAAATCTGTCATTTGTAGTAGGAAGTCTTAAGACATTTTTTAAAGTACAAGTTCTTTTGTTATGTGAGAGATTCACCGTGCTGTTGCAATTTCATCTTTCTGAGGAGAAAAAAAATAGTCCTGCTGTTATATAGGACAGAGGCTGCAAATAAACTGAAGTGATGGTAGTTCCTCAGACAGCAAGTATTTCAATAGTAAACTTTAACAGCACGATTGAAAAAGAGTGAACTGGCCCATTAAATTTGTTATATTACTGTAAAATCTTTCATTCCAAACAGAAGCAGTTGCTACCATTTCCTACACTGTGATGCAGTCTTATCTAAGTAATTCCCTCTTCCTCACTGGGCAGAATTATGAACTCAATTTTTATTGCATAGAGCTACTTATAAAAAAAATCAGCTGGACAATTGACATTCTTCAAATAATGCATCTGGTGATCCTTTTCCAGCTGTGAACTATACGATTATCATCTGTAAACTACATTCAACTTTATTATTTTATTTAGGAATTTTGAAATTTTCAAATAATCCTATTATTTTGTCTAAACAATTGGGCTGTCTGTTATTTGAACATTCTTTATATATTCATTTATACTTCTTTAGATACAAAAAGCATATATCATTGTCTAATTATTGTTTGTCTTTTTTCTACTAATAGTGTTTGATAAATAAAATTTCTTAATTTTAATGAATTCTAATTTATAAATCTTTTAAAAGATGATTAGTACTTTTTATATGTTGTAGAAGACATCTTTTCCTATCTTAAATTTTGGAGTTTTTTTCTAGAAGCATTTTTGTTTCATCTTTCATATTTAGGTAAATGATCCTGCTTAAATTAATTTTTGTGTTTGGTGTGTGGTAGCATTCAAGGTTTTTTGTTGTTGTTGTTGATGCTTATGTTGTTGTTTTTTTATACAGTTATCCAATTAACCAACAACCACTCTTATATAAGTTTACCCTTTCAACTTTGATATGTTTAGCTTTCCTTACACCATCAGTCTGCTAAAGAAAGCAAAAGCTTAGATGATTTGATAAGATATTAAACTTATTATGAACCCACTTACCAATATGAGTATTTTTAAAATTTTATTGTTTATATTGGGTTAGAATTACATAATTTTCAATCCTATACTAATTAGTTAAGCTGCATACTATTTCTTTTTACATTTTTTACATCTTCCCAATGAAAAACTTGTTAAAATAAAAGGTATTATTCATATTGGAAAAACGTATAATTGAGTTGGTAAGACATTTAACAAGATCATTACAACACATTCAAACAAGTTTGACAATGCAGGTGGATTATTTATCTGTGCTATGGCTTGCAAGTGTCACCCAGAATTTGTGCTGGAAATAATGCCCAAAGCAATAGTGTTAAGAGGTAAAACCTTTAAGAGGTGATTTGATCATGAAGGCTCTATTGTTATGAATATATTAATGCCATTATTACAAAAGTGCATTAGGTATAGCTGGAATCTGACCTCCAGATTTATATTTCTTTTTATCTTTTATGCTCCTTTTCCCTTCTGCCTTCTTCCATGGGATGATGTAGCACAAAAGCCCTTGCCAGAGGTGGGTTCCTTGATCTTGGACTTCCTGGTGTTCAGGACTATACGAAATAAATCTCTGTTCATTACCAATTACTCAGTCTCAGATATTCTAATAAAGCAGCACAAAACAGACTAAGGCAATATGCAAAACTGAAGAATAAAAACAAAATAAAATGATAGTTCAAAATTAGCTTTAATCTGTCCTTAAATTAACACCATTATTATAACCTATGAATGACTGACTAGAAAGTTTAGTGTAGTAGTATTAATGAACATGTATACTTGAGTTGTAACAATACTCAAAAATTCACACATTTTATCTGGAAGCAAGCTACTATATCTAATAAGATAAAATATTGTATTTGTTGAGTCAAAACAAACTCTCGAAATATTGCTAATCAGGAATAAGTCATTTTTCAATATTCTGTTTAACAAATTTTCTATTGTGTGGCCAGAAAGTCATTGGAGAATAAGGGCACACTCAGAAAAACCTTTAGGGTTATATTATGTTACATTTTTACTCTCTGACATCACAGATATCTATCTCATCTATTCAGTTCTTTAATCAATCAGCCAATATTGAGTAACTACTATATACCAGGGACATTTCTGATTCAATGTTTAAAATCTTCAAGAAAATAAACTTTTGACCCCTAAACAATTTTCACATTAAATTATAAGTATTTTTCTTCTTTTTTACCTCCTCTTCTTTCTCCTTCTTCCTCTTTTTCTCCTAGTTATGGATATTTTTGCTGTTGTTTATAAAGTAAAGCTTATATTCTAAGGACATTTTCTCTCTTTTTTTAAATTTTATTTTAAGTTCATGGGTACAAGCGCAGGTTTGTTTTACAGGTAAACTCATGTCATGGGGGGCTATTTTACAGATTATTTTATCACTCAGGTATTAAGCCTAGTATCTACCTTTATTTTTTTCTTGATCCTCTCTCTCCTCTCAACTTCCACCCTCAATTGAGTCCTAGTATTTGTTATTCCCCTCTATATTTTCATCATTTGGTTCCCACTTATAAGAGAGAACATGTGATATTTGGTGTTCTGTTCCTACATTAGTGTGCTAAGGAGCCTCCAGCCCCACCTGTGTTTCTCCAAAGGATGTAGCCTTTTTTTATAGCTGCATAGAATTTCGTGCTGTATATGTACTACATTTTCTTTATCCAGTCTACCACTGATGGGCATTTAGGTCGATTCCTTCTCTTTGCTTTTGTCAATAGTACTGCAGTGAACACACATGTGTATGTGTCTTTATGATAAAATGACTTACATTATTTTGGGTATATACCGAGTAATGGGATTTCTGGGTTGAATGATAGTTTTGTCTTAAAGTCTTTAAGGAATCGCCACACTGTTTTCCACAATGATTGAACTAATTTACATAGTCACCAACAGTGCATAATTGTTCTTCTTTTCTCTGCAATATTGCCAGCAACTGTTATTTTTTGACTTTTTAATAATAGCCTTTCTGACTGGTGTGAGATGATATCTCTTTGTGGTTTTGAATTGCATGTCTCTAATAATCGTTGATGTTGAACTTTTTTCCATATATTTGTTGGCAGCATGTGTCTTCTTTTCAAAAGTGTTTGTTTATGTCCTTTGCTCACTTTTTAATGGGGTGGTTTATCTTTCTTGTAAATTTGTTTAAGTTCCTTATAGATGCTGGACATTAGACCTTTGTCAGGTGCATAATTTACAAAAATTCTAAGGACATTTTCAAGAGAAATAAGATGTATCATTAAATCCCCACAATAGACCTAATAAACAAATGTGAACAATCAGAGGAAAGTTTAAACATTTAGCTAAGAGATTATACCTGTGAAATTGAAATAAGAAAATGAGTTTGACTATAGTGTACTGCGCTGTAAACTTTCAAACATATTTGAGTGAATGAAATAATTAGGAAGTGAAATAATGAAATTATTAGGAAGTAAGAACCTCATTTTCTTAGATTATATTATTATAGGATTATTTCCTTGTTCAAGATTTCCACACTATAGACTATTTTTAAATAGACCAGCTGTAATCTCAAAGAAGATTGAGAGGGAACACACCAAACTACTGAGTAAAGTGTCTTACACATTAATAAATTAGCAACTAAATAGTAATAACACTAATGCTAATAATAGTAGAAAACTTACCATATGTCAGGCAGTTTGATATTCATCTAATTAATTTTATTAACTCTATAATGTAGATGATATTGTTATCCTTGTTTTACAGGTGAAGAAAATGAGGTATAAAGTATTTAATGACCTCCCCAAGATCACAAAGCTACTAAGTGACACAGCAGGATTCTGATTCAGGTGGTTTGGATCCAGAGTCCACACTTATAACTTAGACAGCATGTTGGCTCTCTAAGATATGCCAATAAAATATATTTAATATATGTTTCTTATATGACCTTACCCTTTGTAACCTAGATTTCAGAAACATATAGTTTATTTAGGATTTCTCTTATTGTATTATAAATTAAACCAATCACCATTTTTGGTTGAATATTTTATTTCAGATGGCCAATAAAAAATGTGACTCACCCTGACTTTGCTTCCAGTAATATGATCACACATGCCTAATGGGAAGGCAATTGATATAACATTATTTATGTTTTAAACATTATAAAATGATAGTCATGGAAGAGAAAAAGTGTAGAAGATAATTAATACACAGCAGAGCTATGACCAAATCTAAGATGTTCTGAATTCTATAATCACCACCTCCTACAACAACACTTTTTGCAGAGAATGCTATGAATCTTTCATGTTAGATATGCAAAATTGCTATTTTCCCCAAGGAAGTGGTGCTTATGGCAAGGCAGGTGCATTTTCTCTAACATGTTCCATGAAATGACATCTGACTGACTCACTTCTGTTCTGCAGTCTCAGCTGTTGAATGTAAATAACAATTATGCAAAGATTTGAAATGAAAAGGATGTCCTTTCCAATGGGCCCCATTTGGTAATTCCCAACTCTATAAAGATAATGTTTTATAGATATTCATCTGTGCAGATGTCTAAGATGGAGGCCATAAACTCTAAGATTATTGACATTCTGTTTACAAAGCAAAGGTCTGTTAAATCTGTTCAAGGAGGGCATCATTTTGAATGTTCCCATTGACAAATGTATGTAGTAGTATTTGAGGCATTTATTCTACTGTCATTTTTGAAAACTAAAAGGGAAAGGACTGACAAGCATGCGCCATATTCCCAGAAATTATGCAGGTATCCATTTCATTATTCTGGTTAATTTCATGTTTCTTAAAAACTAGATTATATTTGAAATAGAGACGTGTTGAATAAATTAGAGAACCATGATGTAAATATTAGCAAATTAAAGCAGATAGCCATAAAACAATAGAGGAATTTTGAATCATATAAATGAAAGCATTAAAAGGATTTTCTAGAGTACCAAACACACAGTTTGCTGAATAAGCATATAAAAGTAAGATGTGATTCTTTATATGGTATATTGTATGTACCACTTCAGCTGAGCAAAAACAAACAAAAATGTGTTCTTTTTTCTCTTTTTGGAAAATTTATTTATATCCTTAAGAAGAATTTCACTGCAATTCATACATAAGTCACACTACTTCAAATAAAGCATGATTACGTACATCTATTGCAAATTACCAAATCACACAGAAATGCTTGGACTCACTAAAAATTAAAGGTAAGGGAGTACTGCTTAAACCATCTTTACTACAGAGGTATACTTTGAAATCTAGTTTAATGGAAGTACATACTTAAGAAAATTTTATACATACTTTTGGAGGGAAATCAAAATGACCCCAGACAGTAGGAAACACAGAGTTATCTTCTTCTTTCAGGCAATTATAGAATCCACATGAAATAATTTGAGCCATGTAACATAGCATTACGTTTTTATAATTAATTGGCATATTTCACCATTCTTGTTTTCAGTCCCATAAGGACAGAGAATACTATCCCATTTTTTCATGCCAATGACAATATTAGTAGCTTTTCTTTTCCTTTTTTTTTTTTTTTTTTTTTTTTTGAGACAGAACCTCGCACTTTTGCCCAGGCTGGAGTGCAGTGGTGCGATTTCGACTCACGGCAAGCTCCGCTTGCCAGGTTGACACCATTCTCCTGCCTCTCAGTCTCCCAAATATCTGAGACTACAGGCGCCCGCCACCACACCCAGCTAATTTTTTGTATTTTTAGTAGAGACGGGGTTTCACCGTGTTAGCCAGGATGGTCTTGATCTCCTGACCTCGTGATCCTCCCGTCTTGGCCTCCCAAAGTGCAGGGATTACAGGCGTGAGCCACCGCGTCCGCCCGGCCATTAGTAGATTTTCTAAAATTGTGTAACACATGCTTTCAAGACCTAGCTTTAAAGTGATTTTTATAATCTGAAAATTTTCAATGATATAGATCATATATCCTCCACCTGCCTACATCCTATATAGTAGAGAAGGTGTTTATCTGCTGACATACATAAACTAGAGGCAATTTCCATATTCGCATAAAGATCAAAATATCATTAGCAAAAATTCAGGAAAAGTGATTTTTAACATATTTATCTAAGTATAGAGGAAGAATATTTCTTTCTTCCTCCTCTTGAAAAAATTACAGAGTTTTGACGGTGAATGTAGACTCAGGATCACGTATCCTGGGATGTTACAGATATCCTGTCTGCTCCTAAATCCATAATGGACTTTGCATAAGTCAAATGATAGTTACAAAAATGATTCTCTTGTTCGGTTCCATAACTTAGAACAGGTGAGCACAGTCAAGGGGGTAAACTTATCTAAAGATCTTTGCCCATTACTTGATCAAAAGAGAAGTTTCAACATAGGCCACTGAACACGTTTTCAGAATGCAAAAGGTAATCTCCCTACTTCATTAAACATACTTGGTTTTAGGAATTTTAAATTTATATAGCTCTAGAATAAGAAAATTTCCTCCATCCAAGTGCCCTCATATGCTACAAAACATTCTATCACCTGGGCTATGTAAGAATTCATTTCATGTTTACTGACTTCAATTCTGAAGACACCTTGACATGTTCCACAGACCAAGACTCATCCATCATAGTGAAATGAAAAAATGAATCAAGAAAATGTGTTGTTTTACCCTTTGAATAAAGCAGTGGTGATGTTTGGAAGTAAGGCTTCAGAGAGAGAAAACAAATGTGTTCCTTGTATTTCTGCAAGGATCATTTGCATTTCTATATGGATGTGCCTTTAAATGAAGTTTTTTCATATAATGCAAATTTTGGTTATACATTTATTTCCTCAGCTGTTCCTTTTGAATTTTTAAAAAAGAATTTGACCAGATAGATCTCACTTATTTCCATTTAATTTATAAAACAAACAGAAGGAGAGTTCCATTATGTATGAAAAGTTTAACATGCAAAAAGTACAAATGAAATGACAGATTTTAAAATTACACAATACCATACAAACTAAATAGATAAGACTCAGAGTCTAGATAGAGAACTTACTCTAATCTCAAACCTTTCTTTCCTAGCTTTGGCTGAGTCTTAACATTGCTAGGAATGAGGCATGTCATCTGGACAACAAAGGAATAAGCCTCATACAAAGTTTCATTCTAGCTTTTTTATTTCTTATGCTGATCTCAAAATGTAAGATTACTAGTCCTTCAAGATAGTCCTCCTCAAATCAGTTTCATAACCAAATTCGTTTGAGAATTTCCCCATTTCTTCATTTTAAGTATACTTACATAATAACTTATGATGGTGTGGCCTAGGACTAGCTTAAGGAGTCAGAAAACATGTATTGTCAAGAAGACACGCATTGATATGGTAATTATACATACCAAAAATAGCAACTATAATATGTCACACAATTAAAGGAACTTGATAATATGAGGATTTGAATAAGAAGGTTTGATCTAACCTGGGAAGTCTACAAAGTCTTCCCTCAGAAAGTGATGATTGAAATGAGATCTGATAAATATGTAGGATTTATCTATGAGGAGAGAGAAAGGCAATAAAAAATACATAAATGTCTCACAACAGTAGAGAAGATAGCACTGTATAAAAAAAAAAAACTTTTTAAAAAATATATTCCTTAAGTGAAAGAAACCTGCCAAACAGAAGTATGTAAGACCAGGCTGTGCAAAACCTTACAGGCCAATTTTAAAATGTGTCTTTAGCTAAGAAAGGAAATCATTCCGGAGATTTCAAAATTGAATATTTGTGCTTCAAAAATATTAATACACTAGTTGCTAAGGAAATATTGGAGAGAACCTAGGTCTTTTGTGAATAAATCAGTTTGAAGAATTCTACAAAGGTCATATTAATAATACTTTTTGATTGTCTCAGAGTAGAAATTGAGTAGTGGAGATGCCTTTGTGAGACATTCAAATAATGAATTAACAATGGAGATTGGGGGAAGAAAGTGGCAAGCTCTAAGTTCTAAGCCTTCCAGAGGTAGATAGAAATGGTGAAGAGTATTGAAATAGGAGAACTGGAAAAATGCAAGAAGGACAGAAGATTATGAAGTTAGTTTTTGATATATTGAATTTAAGTTCATTTGGAACTTCCAAAAGGATATACATGTTTGAAATAGATTTCAAATCCAAGGCAGATTTCAAATAAGAAATTTGGATTAAATGCATTAAAATTAGAATTTAGTCTTTCTTGTAAGTAGCAATTGACATTTACCAGGGTAATGTTACATTAATTAGTACTCATAAATGGTATCTATTAAATATTCTCTAAATTAATAGAGGACTAAGGTATTAGTATGAACATGATTATAAAAGAATTCATTTAGACCAAAATATGGAAATCCTTTGCAGTATCAGAAGAAACATAATCTCTCTCTTTCACACACACACACACACACATGCATATATACACACACACAGAGAGAAAAGCAAAGCAAATAGACTATACATTAAAAGTCTTATTTAAAATACATAATTCAAAACTAAGGAAAAAATCTGTCATTAACTCCATTGATATAATATTTCAGAGTGAATCAGCAAACTCCCACTCTATACTGTATGCAAAACAAACAAAAAAACAAATAAAAACTGACAAATTCAGAAAAGTTAAATATAAGAGGATGGACAGATGTATAGCAAGAAAGAAAGGAAGGACGGTAGAAAGGAAGGAACAGAAAGAAAGTAGAAAGGAAGGCAGAGAGAATAAAAGGAAGAAAGAAACAGAAGACCATGATCGTAGAATCAGAGAAAGTAAATTTCATTAAAAAAAAAAAAATTAAAGTTAAGAAAGAACAATTTGCAATGCAAAAGAGTATCATTCCAAAGTAATTTTAACTATTATTAATATGTATGCACCGAACACATAGAGGCACATTCATAAAACAGTAGTCAAAGAAGATACAAACAAAGAGAAGGGGATTGAAAGTGCCAGAAGTTGGAAATCTTTACTCACCTAATGCTACAAGAGTCTTAGATAAAATAAGATAAACAAGAAAAAGCTACTGATGTAGAAGAAATAAATACCATAATAAGTTATTTAAACTAGGTCATATATGTATGTTTATATGCACATACCACATTCAACATGGGTAAAGAAAATGTTTTAATGCAAATGACTTCACAGAACACAGAATGTATATTAAACCCAAAGGAAATTCAATAATGTAAAAAGTAGCAGGTACAATATGCATCTTCTCATCTGAACATACTGAAATGGGAAAAGTTCCCTTATTACCTTCTCAGGGTGTGAGATGGGGGTGTGGCTCACTTCTTCGGTGTCCCAGTGCTCAAACCCCTGGGGGACATGCCGACGGTTAGATAGTGGGGAGTGTGGGTGCTGACCCTGTGGCAGCATCTAGGGTTGAGTGTTTACAGCTCCTGAAGTCCCAGTGGGCGTGTGTTACAATGCTCTTTTTTAGCTTAGCTGTCCAACGGCAGCTTGTGTTAATCAGCTCAGTTAGACCCTCTGCCTTATCACAAGGACAGAAGGCTTTCTGTATATAGGTTCTTGCCTTGGTGTACCAGAGAAATCAGATCACACATGGGCTTGAAGAATGAATGCAAGGTTTTACTGAGCGCAAGTAGCTCTCAGAAGATGCATGGGGAGCCAGCAGGGGGATGGAGTAGGAAGGTTATCTTGCCCTGGAGATTCTCCTCTAACTGGCTCCAGCCAAATTCCACGTCATCTGTGTCATTCTGGCATTGATGGCCTGCCAGAGTCTGTTGCTGTGTTCCTCTGCCACTGTGTTCTTCTTAATTTCCAGCCACTTGTGTGTTGGCCTGCTAGAGTCTCAGGGTTTTTATAGGCACCACAGAATGGGGGTTGTGTTGGGCCAGGGTAGTCTTGGAAAATGCAACATTCAGGCATGAAAACAGGAGTGCCTATCCTCACCTAGGTCCATGGGCACAGGCCTGAGGACAAAACCCTCACCAGGGATCCCACCTTTCTCTAGCTAGCACTTCTCTGCCCCACTCCTGTATCATTATCAATATATAAATAGTAACAATATCAGACAGCAAAAGGATCCTCTCTCCTGGAAACACAAAAACTAATTTTTAAAATCCCCGAGACAAAGAAAATACAAGTAAAACCTCTAGGTTATCTGGAAAATAATGATAAACTTTTTCACTAAATAAAATTATATTATTGTCTATTAAAATAAATTTATTTTATTTCATTTTGGAACTATAATGCAGGTGAAACAATGCCTACAGAAAAATTTATGGTTTAAAATGCATATGCTAATGACAAATAATCAGTCAATAAACAGTTAAAGCATTCATCTCACAAAGTTACCAGGAAACAAAGTATCCTGAATAAAAGAAGGAGCAAATTAATATGATGAAAGCAGAGACCAATAGGTAAGAAAGATTTAAAAATAGATTTAATAAAGATTGCTAAAAATTATGCCTTTCAAACCTATAAAAACAACAGATAAATCAGTAGCTGTTATAACTATTGAAAGAAAAGACTGTATAAATGCTTAAAATGTTGAGGAAATAAATAACTAGAGAAAAAATAAAATAAATTTGCTCAGTTCTTTGCTAACATATTTTAAGCTTTCATGAAGTGGATAATGCTCAGAAAAATATGATTTACCAAAATTTGCTCCAGGAAAGATATGTAATCTAATCACTTGACTTCCAAATAAACAATATAGAAATTATTCCAAGAGTTGCATCCCAGAAAAGCACAACATCCAAGTGTTTTCCCAGTACTCAATCAAATCATTAAGGGGCAGGTTATTCTAATGTTATCTAAGTAATGTCAGAACTTAAGTTATTATTTAATTGTCCAATTTTATGAAGCAAATATAATGTTGATGTTAACATGTATCCAAAATTATATAACAAAATAAAAGTACGAAGAAACTTCACTTAAAGCCTTCAGTAAAAAAATCCTAAATTTAATGTTAACATCAGCAACCATAAACACATTAGAAGAAAAACACATCATGAGAAAGAGGGGCAAAAAGTAGAGAACAACCCTGGAAAACTTAACATTTGTTAAATTCTCTTTGCCAGACTGTGTAGAAATAAGCACTCTTTTACTAATGTGTGATATAACTACATATGGTTGACAATTTGGTAATATCTATCAGAATTATCAATGCAATAATTTTATATTCAGAAATTCTACTTCAGTAAAATTATCCCTAATATATACTAGCACATGTGGAGTGATTTATGAACAAGGTGACTACATTTTATAGTAGTAGCATACTGGGAAAAAAACTTAAATGTCTATCAATACAGGATAGATTCCATAAATTGTTATATCCAAAGAAGAATATATTGATCTATAAGAACAAAATTTCTATTTCTGTACTGATAAGGGAAGAACGTGAAAATATTTTAAACAGTGAAAAAGGTGTTAAATACTGTAAATATGTAAATACATATGTTAAACAGAAAAATAAGTATACATATATGCATCCATATGTGTGTATGTCAATATAGAGTACATGATGACAGTAAACATCTGAACTGGAGAAAAAGCAGTATATGAAGAAGCATAAACTTTTTACCATGGTGTATGTATATAAATATATATATAATATATACTATTATGTATAATAGTATATGTATAATAATGTATGTATATATAAGTGTGTGTGTGTGTTCCCTTTTCACTGCATCCCCACCAACATCTTTTATTTTTTGATTTTCTAATTATGGCCATTCTTGCAGGAGTAAGGTGGTATTGTATTGTGATTTTAGTTTGCATTCCCTTAATCATTAGTGATGTTGAGCATTTTTTCATATATTTGTTGGCCATTGGTATATCTTCTTTAGTGAATTGTCTATTATTGCCCTTAGCCCATTTTTTGATGGATTTTTGTGTTTGTTTCTTGCCAATTTGTTTGTTGAAGATCTAGATATTAGTACTTTGTTGGATATATATATTGTGAAGATTTTCTCCCACTCTGTGCATTTTGTTTGCTGATTGTTTCTTTTGCTGTGCAGAACCTTTTTAGTTTAATTAAGTTCTATCTATTCATCTTTGTTTTTGTTGCATTTGCTTTTGGATTCTTGGTTATGAAATCTTTGGCTAAACCAATGTCTAGAAAGGTTTATCTGAAGTTATCTTCTAGAATTTTATGGTTTCAGGTCTGAGATTTAAGTCCTTTATCCACCTGGTGTTGATTTTTGTATAAGGTGAGAGATGAGGATGGAGGTTCATTCTTCTACATGTGACTTACCAATTATCCCAGCACTATTTGTTGAATAGGGTGGCCTTTCCCACTTTATATTTTTGTTTGCTTAGTCGAACATCAGTTGTCTGTAAGTATTTGGGTTTATTTCTGGGTTCTCTATTCTGTTCCATTGATCTATGTGCCTATTTTTATACTAGTACCACGTTGTTTTGGTCACAATGGCCTTATAGTATAGTTTGAAGTCAGATAATGTGATGCCTCATATTTTGTCTTTTTGTTTAGTCTTGCTTTGGCTATGTGGGCTCTTTTTTCATTCCATATGAATTTTACGATTGTCTTTTCTAGTGCTGTGAAGAATGATGGTGGTATTTTGATAGATATTGTATTGAATTTGTAGATTGCTTTTGGCAGTATGGTCATTTTCACAATATTGATTCTACCCATCCATGAGCATGGGATGTGTTTCCATTTGTTTGTGTCATCTATGATTTCTTTCAGCAGTGTTTTGTAGTTCTCTTTGTAGACGTCTTTCACCTACTTGGTTAGGTATATTCCTAAGTTTTTTTGTTTTTTCTTTTCTGCTATTGTAAAAGGGTTTGAGTTCTTGAATTGATTCTCAGCTTGGTCTCTGTTGGTGTGTAGCAGAACTACTGATTTGTGTATATTTATTTTGTATTCTGACACAACATCATATGTACTAACTCATAAGTGGGAGTTAAGTTATAAGGATGTAAATTCATAAGAATGATACAATGGAATTTGGGGACCTAGGAGAAAGGGTGGGAGGGTAGTGAGGGATAAAAGTCTACAGATTAGGTACTGTTTATACTGCTCATCGATGGGCACAAAAAAAAAAATCTCACAAATCACCACTAAAGAACTGACTCATGTAACCAAACACCACTTGTTCCACAAAAACCTATGGAAATAAAAATTATATTAAAATAAATAAATAAGTAACTTGATTTTTGAAAAATAACATAAGCAGTCAACAACATTATACATTGCTGGGAATCCCAGTAAACTGTATAAAGAGAAGTGTGAAATGTTTTCACTGTCACTGATACATTGGTGACATATGTTAATGCATATATCAGAGTTTAAGAAGTCCTGCAGTATTAAAATCCATATAAAAAGTTTTATTCATAGTTTTTCACATTTGCTTGATCATTTGTTCCTTCTCAAATAGCACATATTCAGGGAAAATAGAATTAGCATTCAATAAAATGCATTTTTGAAACATAAAATTGTAATAATTGTTCCATAAAATTAAAGGAAAATACCAAATTTCTGAGTACCATATCAGGCACTGAAAGTTACTGCCTTAAACATTTCATAATCTGGTGGACGTGTAGGGCATGTGTTTCTAACCATTCAATTATAAATGCTTTCATGAAACTTACATATAATTTTAGAACCACTGCAAACAATGGTTTGCAATAGAGTAAGATAAAAGACTTCTGGATATGGGTGAGCTTGAAATTACTTCATGCTGAATTAGCACCATTAGTCCTTTGAATGACCTACATTTTTAATTTGGCATGAAACCATTTCAAGCTATGTAGTGAAACTAATGAGGCTGCTACAACTGTGCAAAGCAATAATCAACATTACTTTATTGTGGAGAGTTAAGTCCATGCATGAGGTGAACTAAGACAGCTTTTCTTTAAGAAAGGAGACATGTGTTTATGTTGTTTTTCTGAAAAAAAAATAAATATTCCAAATGTGTATGATGCCTGGAAGAAGTCCAAGATCATTAGTTATTTTCAGACAAATGTGCAGCTCTGAGAATCACTCAGTGCAATGATTACAGAGACAGTTTTAGTGTTTCTTGGAATGTTTCTTCAACTATTAAGGAAACAATGGCCCTGTGAGAAAACTAATGATGTTAAAAGGCTAAAGCAGCTGCCCTGGCTTTGGCTTCAGATAGGGTAAAAACATGCACTTTATATAAGCAGTTTTCTCCAGCCAAAAGAGCCTTCTTAATAAAAGGATGTGTTTCTTCTATAATGATTGTGATCAGTGACAATAAATCTAAATATGTTACCCTAAATCATACAAAAATTACCCTAATAGCTAAACATGAGTTCATCCAAGTGCTGTGGTATGACAGGAAAAAGAAGAAAAATAAGAGAATAAGCCTGATTAATCTCATTTTTAAAACATTTGTTCTTTTTTCAATTATGTAAGCAAAATCAAATTAAATGCTTCTTCTTGCCACTTCACTGAATGTTGATATTTATTATATACAAAGGTGATCAGCCATACATGCTTTCTTTCATTCATTCAACATCCACCAGCCACCAAACCATTCCCTGATTTCTCCAACATATACTGAATATCATGTGGCCTCAGTGATGGGAATGCTTATACAGCTAAGCCACTGCTCATGCAAGGAGCTCACAGCCTGATGGAGGAGGAAGCATATTTCTACTACTAGGCATCTTTACCTTAGGAGCAGTAGTGGAAGTGGTGCATCTAACTCAGATGGGGGACCTGGGAGGGCATCTTGCAGTATTGACACTGAATAAACCTTTGAAGGTTAGCTGAGAGTTAGCCAGGTTAAAAGGGCAGGTAAAGCTCTGCCAAGGCCAAGGGCGAAGGCACAGAAGGAAGAAAGTGTCAGATGCATACAGCAAATGAGAAGGATCTCATTTCCTTCTCATTGTTAGGATCAAGGCAAGGTCAAGACTTGAGGGTAAACAGGCAGGAAGAGATAAACACAAAGTGCATTTGAATTTAATGGTTTTAGAAATAACTATGTGATTATAGAGATCCTCGAAGTAAATGATGTGGAAAGTAACAGAAATGTCCTGAAAAATATATTTAAAGCATAGCATTTGAAGCACTTTGAGTCATACCTGATGTTTAAATTTGTATATAACTGTTAGTCTCAATCACTGAAGATGTAGTGTTCTCCAGTCTCTTTTATTAGGTTAAATGATGCTTTAAAAATCACAATTTAAACTCATGAGCAAAATGATACTGCCTGATAAATATAAGTACTGTATCTTGTGTGACTAAGAAAAGTCTTGGATAATCAGATTTGAAAAGGCAAGTAGCACCACATCTGGAAGGTTGTTTCCATTATTTAGTTTTGCATGAAAGGCATAAAATTGATTTAATCAGTTGTTTTTTGTCACATAGAAATAATGGTCTTTGACTAAGAGAATTAGAGCATTATAATGCTTAGCTTCATGTATCTCCATGGATACATTTTTCTTGATCATATACTATATATTTCATAGGTATAATTATTTAGAGACAATTTTATATATGTATATATAAAATTTGCCTCACAATCAAGTACTGACATTTATTGACATTCATACTAAATTATTATGTATTTAATTGTACTAAATCCCTAACCTATATTGGTCACACAGTTTTGAAGAAGATAACTTCATAATGTACACTACCTGTACACATAAATGCTGGGCATATCTACCCCACCTATTATCTATAGCCAATTCTATCAAGATGGATATCAATAATAAAGAATATTTAGAATCACAAAAAGAATAGAAATGTAAAATAGAAACAAAAAGTGCTCAGAAATCCTGTAGTACGCAGCAAGTCAACAAGTCACTAAACAGCATGTAGGGATGTTGCAAACAAATTAATCAACCCAACAACTTTAATGCACAGATTTATGGGGCACTCTAAGTACACCTTAGATAATTCACTTTCATTTGCCAACTATTATCTACAGCTGCTAAGCTTTCCTAATTAAAAAGATGACCCTGTAACTGTGTAATCTATATTCTATTATTTTCTCTATTTATTACAAAACCGATTTCTCTTAAACAGGATTCTGAACTTTTTTAAGCTTACAGTAATTTTTATTGTGGCAATTTTGAATATCTAGTGTATTTCAGGAACACTAGTTTTAAACTTAAATATCACCCTAAGGAAATAATCTGTCTAAATATAGAGCCATAGTGGCATCATGACAAAGACGAATGATTTAAACTGGAAATAAAAGTAAAGAACAGTTATTGATATTTACTGAAAATGACATCTATTGTTTTCTTCAGCAAGAGAGATTTTTCATTTTTCTATATTTATAAGCTTCGGTTTATCGATATTTTCATGTTTGTGTGAGGCCTAAATTGTAAGTTTTTACTCCAGTGATTTTTTTTTTTTTTTTGTAGCAGTTGAAAATTTGGGATAAGTAAAATATCCAGAGCTCTGATGTTTGATATGGGAGTTACCAGACACGTGTGGCTACTGAGCACATGAAATAGAGTTGATCTAACTTACATGTCCTGTAAATGTAAAACATGCACTAGATTTCCTAAGTTAGTAAGAAAAGAAAATGGAAATTGTCTCAGTGATTTTATGTTGAATACATGGTAAGAATAATAATTTGACATATTGGTTTATAGAAATATATTAATTTTAATAATATAGGCTTATTTTCACTTTTTCAATGTGACTACTATAAAACTTTAAATCACATATGTAGTTCATATTTGTGTCTTGCCTTATATTTCTATTGGACAGTGCTGATCCAGAGATTCATGGAAGACAATATATTTTAGTAAAATTACTCTCAGTTTGCTGGTTTGCAGTGGAGTCTAAAATGCATGTGACTCTTTGTTATGAGTAGGCAAAACACAAGTGAATGACATTTCCTCATTAAGTGTATACAATTTTTAAATGTTTCTCAGTTATTTTCATGAAATAATAGGATGGATTCAAATAAAGCATCTACTTGTTCATTCTGTAACTTTGATTAACTGCTTTGACTAATTGTATAATTCTCCAGTTGTTATTTAAAAACTAGTCTATAAAGAAAAATAGGAGGGGGGCGGAGCAAGATGGCCGAATAGGAACAGCTGCAGTCTCCAACTCCCAGCGCGAAGGACACAGAAGAC
>NW_012114744.1:4600484-4614298 GCF_000951035.1 Colobus angolensis palliatus | reverse complement strand
ACTTACAATAATAAACATAATACAATGGTTTTCCTGCAGCTCCTCAATAAATGATTGTAGTAAAAAAAAAAAAAAAAAAAAAAAAAAAAAAAAAAGAAAAATAAAGTCACTCTCTTGGCTAGTCTGTCTTTTTCTCACAGGAAACATATAAAAACTCCCAGAGTACTATATCATTTTTACTTCACAGCCAGGAGTATATTTGATATGGAGCATTTTCCCCCAAAAGTTAAAGGAAGCAAGTTTCAGTCTATTGAGAATGTCACTGATTTTATCTTTAAAATTTGTCTTGGGGATGGAGCAAGAGAGCAGAATAGAAGGCTCTACTGATTATCCCTTCTACCTCCTTAAGAGACACCAAATTAATAACTAAACAGGAAAAAAACAAAAACAAAAAAGCTTCATAAGAACCAAAAATCAGGTGAGCACTCGTAGTACCTGGTTTTAACTTCATATTCCTGAAAGAAGCATTGAAGAGGTAAAATAACAGTCCTGAATCATGGACGCCAACCCTCCCCCATCCACCGCAGCAGCAGGATGGTGAAGAATGGGTCTTTGAGGAGTGAGATAGGGAGAACATGGCAATTGTGAGGCACTGACCTCAGTGCTGTCCTGTTACAGCAGAAAGGAAAACCAGACCAAACTCAGCTGTTGCCTGTCGATGGAGGGTGCATTTAAACCAGCGCTAGCCAGAGGGGACTCGCCAATCCCAGGGTTCAGAACTTTTGTTCTCAAAAACCTCACCACAACAGGCTGCAGCGCTCTGTGTCTCCAAGTAAACTTAAAGGGAAGTCTAAGCCATAAGAACTGCAACTCTTAGATGAGTTCTAGTGCTGAATTAGGCCCAGAGACAGTGGACTTGGGGATGGTTGTGGGGCATATGTAACATATTGAGACACCAGCTGGGGTAGCAAAGTGAGTGCTGGAATCAACCCTCCCTTAACCCCAGGCTGCACAGCTCATGGCTTCAGAAAAAAAAAAAAAAAAAGATGCCTTCCTTCTGCTTGAGGAGAGGAGAGGGAAGACTGGGGAGAACTTTGTCTTGTCTTGCATGGTAGGATACCAGCCCAGCCACAGCAGGATAGGGAACCTGTCAGAGTTCATGAAGCCCCTATTCCATACCCTAGATCTCAAATTCTAGATACACCCTGGGCCAGAAGGAAATATGCTACCTTGAAGGAAAGGACACAATCATGTCAGCATTCATCACCTGCTAACTGAAGAGCCCCTGGAATAACCAGCAGCAATATCCAGGTACTACATCAAGGACCTTGGTGAGCCTCTGAGACTTACTGACTTCAGGTGAGACTCAGTGCATAAGCAGCTATCATGGCTATGAGGTAAAACTCCTTCTGTTTGAGAAAAGGAGAGGAAAAAGTAAAGGGGACTCTGTCGTGCACCTTAGGAACCAGCACGGCCACAAAGGAGTACAGCACCAAGCAGGCTCTTGAGATCTCTGATTATAGGACTTCACTCTTGGAAGGCATTTCTGGACCTGCCCTGGGCCAGAAAGGAGCATAATGCCCTGAAAGGTGAATCCAAGGCCAAACAGTATTCACCACAAGCTGACTTAAAAGACCTTGAGATTTAAAGGGAGATCAGTTGTAGTCTGGCAGTATTCCTCTTGACCTGGCATGTTGATGGCTATGGAGTAAGGCTCCTTTGCCTTTGGAAAGGGGAGGGAAAAGCAGGAAATACTGTGTTGTGTGGTTTGAGTGCCAGCTCAGCCAGAATATATCAGAACACCAGATTGATTTCTAAGGTTTTTGACTTCAGTCCCTTACTCCCAGATAGCACTTCTAAATCCACGTAGGGATTTGGGGACCTTGCCATCCTAAAGGGAATGACACAGACCTAAACTGGCTTTTACCACCTGCTAACTGTAGAGCCCCAAGGCCTTCAGCAACTATAGACAGTAGCCAGGGAGTAGCTAGAGCAGGCCTTGGTTGAGACCCAGTGCTAATCTGGCTTCAGGTCTCACTCAGTGCAGTTATACTGTTGGTGGCCACAGGGCCACTTGTGTCACCCCACCCTCAGATTTAGGTGGCTCAGAATGGAGAAAGAGAGTCTGTATCTTTGTTAGAAAGTAAAGGAAGGGAGCCAGAGACTCTGCTTGATAATCCAGAAAACTCTCTCAGATCTTGTCCAATATCATCAAGGTTAGGTATCTTTATGAATCTGCAACAATCACAGTGTTACTGGGCTTGGGGTGCCCGCTAAAGCAGATACACCTTAGATTACAACACCCAACTCCATTCAAATATCTGAAAAGCCTTCCCCCAAAAAAAAGGCTACAAATAAGCCTAGACAGTGAAGACTACAATAAATACCTTGCTCTTCTATGCCTACACACCAAAAGACATCTAGTGGCATCAACACCATCTAGGAAAACATGACCTCACCAAATAAAATAAGCCACCAGGGAACAATTCTGAAGACACAGAGATATGTGACTTTTTAGAGAAAGAATTCAAAATAGCTGTGGTGATGAAACACAAAGAAATTCAAGATAACACAGAAAAGGAATTCAGAATTCTCTCAGAAACATTAACAAAAAGGTTAAAATAAGAAAAATCAAGTAGAAATTTTGAAGCTAGAAAACGCAACTAGCATACTAAAAATGCATGAGTCCTTTAATAGCAGAATAAATGAAACAGAAGACAGAATGAGTGAGCTTGAAGACAGGTTATGTGAAAATACACCGTCAGAGGAGAAAAAAAAAAGATTTTTTAAAAAGGAAGCACACCTACAGAATCTAGAAAATAGTCTCAAAAGAGCAAATCTAAAAGTTATTGAGTTTAAAGATGAGGTAGAGAAATAAATAGGAGTAGAAAGTTTATTAAAAACAAATAACACAGAACTTCCCAAACCTAGAGAAAGATATAAATATCTAAGTGTAAGTTCAGAGAACACTAAGCAGATTTCACCTCAAGGCATTGAATAATCAAATTCCCAAAGGTCCAGGATAAAGAAAGAATCCTAAAAGCAGCAAGAGAAAAGAAATAAATAACATACAATGGAATTCCAATGTCTGGCAGCAGGTTATTCAGTGGAAACCGTATACACCAGGAGACAGCCATGTGATATATTTAAATTTCAAAAGATAAAAAACACTTTCACCCCAGAATAGTTTATCTGGTGAAAATATCCTTCAAACATGAAGGAGAAATAAATACTTTCCCAGACAACAAAAGCTGAGAGATTTCATCATTGCAAGACCTGTCCTATAAGAAATACTAAAGGATTTCAATCAGAGAGAAAAGGATATTAATGAGCATTAAATAATCACCTGAGGTTACAAAACTCATTGGTAATAGTAAGAGCACAGAAAAACACAGAAATAAAACACTGTAACTGTGTGGTGTGTAATCTACTCTTACACTAAATAGAAAGATTAAAAAATTAACTACAACTACTTTTTAAGGCATAGTCAATACAACAAGATAAACAGAAATAACAAAGAGTTAAAAAGCAGGAGACAAGATTAAATCATAGAGTTTTTATTAGTTTTTTCTTTTTTCTTTTTTTCTTTTTTTTTTTTTGCTAGTTTGTGTGTTTATGCAAGCAGTGTTAAATTATTATTAGGTTGAAATAATGGGTTTTAAGATAGTGTGTGCAAGTCTCCTTGTAACCTCAAACCAAAAATCCTACAATAGATACACAAAACATAAAAAGCAAGAAACTAAATCATATCACCAGAGATAATCATCTTCACTAGAGGAAGACAGGAAGGAAAAACCAATGAAGAGAAAACTACAAAAAGATCAGAAAATAAAGTTTAAAAGGCAGGAGTAACTCCTTACTTACTAATAATAACACTGAAAGTAAATGGACTAAATTTTCCAGTTAAAAGACATAGACTGGCCAGATAGATGATAAAACAAGACTCACTGATCTGTTGCCTACAAGAAACACACTTCACCTATAAAGACACACACAGACTGAAAATAAACGAATGGAAAAAGGAATTCCATGACAATGGAAACCAAAGAAAAGCAGGAGTTGATATGCTTATATCAAACAAAATAGATATCAAGACAAAGAAGATCACTATATAATGATAAAGGTATCAATTCAGCAAGAGAATATAACAATTTTAAATATATATGCACTCAACACTGGAGCACCCAAATATATAAAGAAACTATTATCAGAGCTAAAGAGAGAGATAGGTTTCTATACAATAATGGTTGGACACTTCAACACTTCACTTTCAGCACTGAACAGATCTTCCAGACAGAAAATCAACAAAGAAAATCAGACTTAATTTGCACTATAAACCAAATGGATCCAATAGATATTTACAAAACACTGCATCCAAACCTACAGATTATACATTCTTTTCCTCAGCGTATGAATCATTCTCAAGGATAGACCATATGTTAGGTCACAAAACACATCTTAAAACATTAAAAAAGTATACAATATCAAGCACATTCTCTGAATGCAATGGAATAAAACTATAAATTAATAATGAAAATAATTTTGGAAACTATACAAATACATGGAAATTAACAATATGCTCCTTAATTACCAGTGAGTCAATGAAGAAATTAAAAAGGAAATTGAAAAATTTCTTGAAACAAATGATGATGGAAACAAAACATACCAGAACCTATCAGATACAGCAAAAACTATACTCAGAGGGAATTTTATAACTTTAAGTGCCTACATAAAAAATAGAAAAACTTCAAATAAACAATCTAACAATGCATCATAAAGAACTAGAAAAACAAGAGCAAACCAACCTCAATATTAGTAGGAAAAAAATACAGATCAGAGCCAAAATAAATGAAATTGAAATGAAAATACAAAAGACTAATAAAACAAAATTCAGTTTTTGAAAAGTCAATATTGACAAACTTTTAGACTGACTGAGATAAAAAGAGAGAGAAGATACAAATAAATAAAATCAAAAATGGAAAAGGAGACATTATAACTGATACTGCAGAAGTTCAAAGGATAATTGGTGGTTACTATGAGCAACTATAGGCCAATAGAAGAAACGAAAAAAATTCTAAATACATACAACCTGCCAAGATTGAGCCAGAAAGAAATCCAAAACCGGAACAGGCTAATGACAAGTAATGAGATCAAAGCTTAATAAAAACTCTCCTAGTAAAGAAAAGTCCAGGACCCAATGACTTCACTGCTGAATTCTACCAAATGTTTAAAGAACTAATACAAATCCTACTCAAAATTATCAGAAAAAATAGAGGAGGAGGGAATACTTCCAAACTTATTCTACAAAGCCAGTATTACACTAATGCCAAACCAGTCAAGGAGGTATAAAAAAAAGAAAATTGTAGGTCAATATCAATATCTTTGGTGAATATTGATGTAAAAATCTTCAATAAAGAATTAGCAAACAAAATTTAATGATACATTAGAAAGATTATGCATTATGACCCAGTAGAATTTATCTCTGGAATGCAAGAATAGTTCAACATATGCAAATCAATCAATGTGATGCCTCCTACCAACAGAATGAAGAATAAAAACATGAAGAATCATTTCAATTGATGCTGAAAAATCATTTGATAAAATTCATTATTGCCTCATAACAAAAATCCTGAGAAAACTGTAGATAGAAGGAACATACGCCAACATAATAAATACAAAACATAAATATATAACAGACCCACAGCTGGTATCATACTAAATGGACAAAAACTGAAAGTCTTTCCTCTAGGATCTGCAACACTACAAGGATGTTGACTATCACCACTGTTATTCAACGTAGTGCTGGAAGTCTGAGTTAGAGCAATCAGACAAGAGAAAGATATAAAAGATATCCAAATTGAAGAAGAAGAAGTCAAATTATCCATGTTTGCTGATGATATGATCATATACTTGGAAAAACCTAGACTCCACAAGAAAACTCTTAGAACTGATAAAACAAATTGAGTAAAGTTGCAGGACACAAAAATGGCATACAAAAATCAACAGCATTTCTATATGTCAACAGTGAAAAATGCGAAAAAGAAATAAAAAAGTAATTTCATTTACAATAGCCACACATACAATTAAATACCTGGAAATTAATCAAAGGAGTGAAATTGCTCTATAATGAAAACTATAAAACACTGATGAAGGAGGTTTAAAAGGACATCAAAAAATGAAAAAAAAAATGCTTGTTTATATATTAGAAGTATCATTATTGTTAAAATATCCATACTACTCAAGGAAACCTACAGATTCAAAGCAATACCTATTAAAACATCAATGACATTCTTCACAGCAATAGAAAAAAAAAAATCCTAAAATTTATATGAAACCACAAAAAACCCAGAATAGCCAAAGCTATCCTAAACAAAAAGAACACAACTAGAAGAGTGAAATGACCTGACTTAACATTATACTGCAGAGCTATAGTAACCGAAACAGCATAGTACTGGCATAAAACAGACACACAGACCAGTGGAACAGCATCGAAAACCCAGAAACAAATTCACATACCTACAGTGAACTAATTTTTGATAAAGTTTACAAGAACATACATTGGGGAAAAGATAGTCTCTTCAATAAATAGTATGGAGAAATTGGATATATATGTGCAGAAGAATGAAACCAGACCTCTCTCTCTTACCATACACAAAAATAAAATCAAAATGGATTAAAGACTTAAATCTAAGACCCCAAACTACAAAACTACTACAACAAAATATTTGGGGATATCTCCAGGACAATGATCTGGACAAGGATTTCTTGAGGAATAACCCACCAGCACTGGCAATCAAAGCAAAAATGGACAAATGGGATCATATCAAGGTAAAATGCTTCTGCACAGTAAAGGATACAATAAAAAGTAAAGAGACAACCCCCAGAATGGGAGAAAATATTTACAAGGTATCTGTAGGGAGACTCCCCAAAACTATTGCTATGGAATAGAAGATGAAATGCTCCTGATTATTGTAAATACAAAATTGCATGAAGGATTGTGTAAACACAATGACAGCTTGGATTGCCAGAATGAGCCAACAGTGTGTGATGTGCTTCCCCCTGCAGAGAGCCTATGAATGGACGTGCAGTCAGGGAGGTTTCACATCACCAAGATTCCTATCCCAGAAAAGCAGATGTTCATAGCTCTGGGAATGGAATGCAACCCTTGTGGAGAGCCTATAAATGGAACCATGGGGGGCGCCTGTCCATATGGATAAGATAGGGCTATAAACGCCTTCATCTTGCCACAGCTCTTCTAGGCCTCTTTAGGGTTAAGGCATACTCCCTTCTGAGAATTTCTGATCTAACCGGTTGTCTAGCTTTACATCCTGTTTCTATGGATTGTTTGTAACCAGCTTTTGATGCCACTGTTACTGCTGATTAATATCTTGCTAATCATAGGTTATGGAAAGACTGTTTCTGTTTTAAGGCTCTGTTAGAAATTACTGATACACACACTATATTGTAAATTATTACCTCTGTATACTGCACTTCTGCATACAGATGTTATGTTAAAGAATTACTTTATCCCCATGTGACCATCTCACCTCATAATCAAATGATCCTAAACCCCTCACTAACCTACCCTGCCCTCACTAAACTTAATAATAAATGCTGGTATATCCAGTGCATTCATTGTTGGCACCATGGGACCAGAAGGCAGTGACTCCCCTGGACCCAACTTTCACTATCTTGTGTGTGTCTATTATTTCTCGACCTGCCAATCCACCTGGGAACAACGAGAGAACCCTGTTGCATTGTGGGCTGCTGGCCAGATCCCACAATAGGTATCCATTTGATAAAGCATTAATAACCAGAATATATAAAGAGCTCAAACAACTCCATAGGAAAGAGATCTAATAATCCAATTCAAAATGGGCAAAAGATTTGACTAGACATTTCTTAAAAGACATACAAATGGCAAACAGGCATATGAAAAGGTGCCCAATATCATTGAAAACTCATTGATCATCAGAGAAATGAAAATCAAAATTGCAATGAGACGTCATCTCACTTCAGTGAAAAGGGCTCCTATCCAAATGACAGGCAATGACAAACGCTGGTGAGGATGTGAAGAAGAAGAAACCCTTGTATACTGTTGATGGGCAAGTAAGTGAGTGTAAGCAGTATGAATAAAAGTTTGGAAGTTCCTTAAAAAGCTAAAACTTAAGCTATTATATGATCTAGTAATCCCACTGCTGGGTTATATACCCAAAAGAAAGAAAATAAGTATATCAAAAAGATACCTGCATTCCTATGTTTGTTGCAGCCCTGTTTACAATAGCTAAGATTTGGAAGCAACCTAAATGTTCATCAACAGATGAATGGATGAAGAAAAATGTGGAAAATACACACAATGGAGTACTATTCAGCTACTGAAAAGAATGAGATCCAGTCATTTTCAACAACATGAATGGAACTGGAGATCATTATGATAAGTAAAATAAGTTAGACACAGAAAGATAAATATCACATGTTCTCACTTATTTTGGGGATGTAAAAATCAAAGTATTTGAATTCATGTATGCAGAGACTAGACGGATAGTTACCAGAGGTAGGGAAGGGTTATGGGTGGGTGTGTAGCCGGAGGTAGGGATGGTTGATAGGTACAAAATATAGAAAGAATAAATAAGTCCTACTATTTGGCAGCACAATAGAGTGACTATAGTCAGTAATAACTTAATTGTATATTTTAAAATAACTTAAAGAATGTAATTGGATTGCTTGTAACTCAAATGGTAAATTGTTGAGGGGATGGATACTCTACTCTCCATGATGTGCTTATTTCGCATTGCATGCCTGTATCAAAACATCTCATACAGCATATATATACATATACATATATATATATATACATACACACACACACACGTACACACACACAATGTACCTATAATTTTTAAAAAATAGAGTTTTAAAGGTATAAAATTTATGTCTTTCAAATTTGTATAAAAAGCAGAATTCCTATAATTTTATTTTTAAAGATGAGAAATGCTACCTATACTAGCATCTTTTAGGTGATGACCAAATAGACATGTTTACTTTCAATATTCTAAATATAATTTCCAAATTCACACCCTGTAAGAAAATCTTTAATGAAGGGAGCTTGTAGTAGCTGCATGGATTTGAATAAAATTGAATACCCTTAAAAATTAGAAAGAAAGTTCAGTTAGATAATAGTACTGCTTGTGTGTTGGAGGCAGGATGTGTCATTTGGACAGAAAACTTACTGGGGATAGGGGTGGGTTGCAGTTACCTCTAAAACCAACTTCAGGAACAGAATGGGAGATGCTTTCCAGAATGCTTTAGGAAAATATGCATGTTTTTGACAGGTTTGAAGGTAGGTGAGGATCACACTGAATAACGAATCAAGAGATAATTCAAGAAAGTGGAAAGTGAGGAAAAGAGAAAAGCTGTCATAGATGTGAGGAGCAGGCTAGAGCGTATAAAGGGTCTTTGATAGAGACATTTTTAGGTGAGTTTTCAGAGTGCTCGGAGAGAAGAGTGAGCTATGTTAAATTTGTTTAGGGTCAGGAAGGAATTCATTCTCAACTCCTGGTTCTCAGAGAGTTACATTTTCAAATAAATCACTAACATGAAACATTAACAAATGCAAATTACAAGTAAAAGAAAGTAAACTCTACAATTATTGACAGAGTATAAATTTAAAGCAGCCTGCCACACCAGCACAAAACTCCTGGAAGGTGTCAAAACCATCTGTATCCTGTTTTTTGTTCAATTCTACTTTGTGACACTTATTCTTCTCCGACATGCCCATTTATTTCAAGCACACCTTTAAGCTTGTCCAATGTGCAACAAACCATGTTCAGCTTTGCCAGGTTCATTAACTATCTATATGGGCACATAATGTAATAAATAGAAACTTGAAGCCAAGAAAGAACTTGAAAAAGGCTTTTGGAACATTTAATTCAGAACCCTAAAGTGAGAACCAGTGAAAAATTGCAGGACCTCAGAACAGCTTTCAGAAATCTAGTAAAATGTTAATATTCTTTCCTGAGTTTCATTAGTAACTAAGAGTATAAACAAAATAGCTTGGTTTCCAGTGCCATTTATCTTTAAGTACCAAACTCTTAATTCTAATAACAGTGGATTAACTACGAATTTTTTTCATTGACTTTATGTACACAATTGACTGTGTACATTGAAGTGTTGTAATTTTTAATTAATACATTAAAATTTGATATGAACTCTATTTTAGAAGGAAGTTAGAAAGTTATTTTGATCAAGTGTTTTCTAATAGCATACATGTATCTGACATCCATAAGAGCAGGTAAACAAGACATATATTATGTATAAAAAGCATAAATTTACTACCATTCCAAAGTTGCATCCTGGCCCATCAACTGATAAAAACATGGTTTTAACTGCCGCAATCCATTCCTAAAAAAAACACTGTCATATTTAAATAGTGGATTTTCACATCTGTCTCAAAGTGTCTAAATATTTTCTCTTTTCATCAGTTTCTATGAAGGCTGACCTCTATCCCATTTTTTAAAATCAACAACCCATGACACCACGCTTGGAATAATGTAAATGCTCAAATGTTGGTTAAAATGACTTCACTACTTCATTTATCAAGTTAGTGCCACAGGTTATGACCTGGGCTTTCTATGGTGCTACAAATCTATCTCACTCCACTGTCCTTTACCTACTATGAAGGTTGCATTGGTGGCTCCTAGCCTTACCAGCAATTACTGTAAATTGCAGTTATCACTTCCAATCTTTTTTGAATTTTCTCTCCAAAATACCAGCTACAGCTTTGTTCTCAGGTCCAATAGAGATAAAATATAAAAGTTGCCAAATTACCTCAAGAATAGGGGCTGGCTTGTTATAGCTCTTGTAATTCTGGTGAGCAGCATTTTACTTAGCACAAATGCAAATATTCAAATGCTGATATGTATCATTTTCTAAATAGCTTACTATTTGAGAATATAGGCCTATAACTCTTTTGCAACATTAGATTGCTTTAAAAAAATCATAATTATAGCAGATTTTAAGTTTTCAAATATTTTATGTCAACAATTTGGATTCTGCTCTGAGATATGGAATATTCAGACAATGGCCAGACCATAAATGAAACTAGAACTCTGACCTACAGCCTCTACAGCCACCAGTCCAGGAAGCCAAACCTCTGTAGCAGTTGGCCAGAGCAAGTAGGATTTAGTTGATTACTTCCAGCTTTCCTAATTTTTGCCTCTGCTACCAACTCAGAAACTAAATAAATAAGCTCTCCAAACTACTTATATAAGATGTGATCGTAATTTGCCCACTTCCAAGTACCAAATGCCAACAACCTTCAATCAGAGCATACCAAATATATCTGAAGGCTTTCATTTTTTTCACTATGACACTTTGTCACTCCCTCAGTTGCCTGAGTCTCTGACAAATGCAAATGATCCTTTCTGACACCCATCCTATGACAAGTTCAAAAAACAAAGCTCTTTTTGTTCTTTTGGGGGTTATTTTCATTTATTTTTACAGCCCTAAAGTGATCTATGTTTTGAATGTTCCAGGGCAGACTGAGAATTAAAATTGACTTCTAGTTGTTTTTCTTATGAGTTGAGGATTATCAAACAATTTTTTCTCCTTAATTACTTTTTAAATATTTTCCCACATTATGCTAATTGTTTTAAAAAGTAATAGTGCATTGCTTAATATGATCATCTTCATTGATCCAGTGATTTATGTACTATTCTTGGAAGTTTAAGATTATTATGAAACAAAAAGTTATTGTTATTTCTGTTATTCTCCTAATCAATAGGGTAACTAAGTAGCACAACTTCTTCCAACAAAATATGATCCATAAAAAGTATATAATAAACTTTTTGCAAATATTTTACAAATCATAGAATTGAACAAGGAAAACAGTGGATCAAAATTTGAGATAAATTACTTTCAAAAGATTCCTAAAATCAATGATTTGAATAATTGGCAAACACCTATGATGCATATCTGATCTTAATTTGCAGATACTCCAGGAAAAGAAAATATAGACTGTGAAAATACAAGATTTATTTCTGTTTAAATCTACTCAAGAACTTAAGTTTTATGTGATTGACTGTGGGCCACTTTTTAATGCAGATTGAATGGTAGATCTACTAGGAGAGAAACTCAGCTCAATTAAGGAACATTTCCTCTGCTGAATGCTTCACCTTTATTTTCCCTCTCACATTCCTCCTTCCTCAGTACCTGTGCTGAACACTCATGAAATTGCTCCCAAGTTGTAACTGAAGATTAAACCGTAAAGTTCAATGAGAATATGTAGCTATTAAAAATGGATTAATTAAGAAATCATGGCTGTTTTTGATTAAATGGCATGGGAAAGAAACACCTAAAACTGACTAAAATTGAATTTTTAAATTTTAACAAGCAAATAAATCATCCTGGGATGGGGGGTGGGTCTTGTTAAAAATACAGATTCTTAACAGCATTTTTTTTTTTTTTGACAGAAAGTCTTCTTTTATAACAAGCTTCCAAGTGATGCCAATGATTCAGATAGCATTTTGAGTATCAAGGGCCTGTGGATGTTCAATCTGGGGGTAACGGGCATACATGTAATTACGCCTTACACAGATCAGATATATGCTTTAAGAATAAAGTGAAAACTCAAGCTCTTCTATATTTGTGGAAATTCTTCTCATTACTCATAGCACTGACTGAAAATTTGAGGAGAGCAATTATTTTAAAGTGCTTATCTCAATATCTGGTAAACACTCAATACATGGTAAATGTCTGCTATTATTGTGGCCCAAGTATCGAACAGAATCTTAATATCTAACATTAACTTCAAAGTTTAGCGTTAGATACTGTTGTGTGTTTTATATGCATTATCCAAAATAGAAACCTAACCTATTCTATTCCTAACCTTATTCTCATGGGTAGAAACATGAATCATTGGGAGGTGAGGTAGCTTGTCCAGACCCCACAGGTAAACACTGGGGAAAAAAAGGATTCAAATATAAGCAATCTCACACTAAAGCCAAAAAATCGAACTCATTCACAAAATGACATTTTCAGATTCATACAGAACAGAGTTCAGAGTCACACAGAACAGAGTTCTTAATTAGTATAAAGCTTTACTAAATAATGTCAAGGACACAGGCAATTAAAAGACTCAGACAAGGTGGAGAGATGCCAAGGGCTGCTCCCACGGTTCTTCCTGGGTTAGATAAGTTTCTCTGGTCCAGAGTCCATTCGGTGTTTCAGTGAAGTGCACAGGATTACCTCACAAAAGTCTAGCTTGTCAAGTATTACACATCACCGTTTTACAGTACAGAGAGTTGTATCACCTATGTGATGTTTACCAGGAGCCATGCTGGTAGACCTGAGTAGTCCTTAGCTGGGGACATCCAGCTAAGAATATTTAAGAGAAAAAGTCTCTTCTCTGGGCAAACATCGTTAGTCTATTTACCCAGAGGTCAAGTTGACAAGAAGGGTAGCCCAGATGACCTGCTTATTCCCCACACAATGACTACCTCAAACTTTACACCCCACCCAACAGGCAGAGGGATGAGTGGACCAGTAGCCAGATGCTTTAACTTCCTTTATCCTTTAACTAATAGGCAAAAGTAGTTAGTATATCTGTTATAGACACAAACAGAGCCCCTATAAACAATAATGATGATTAGAAAGTGAGAAACAATATTCAGATTTATGTATCTGGAAAACTTCCACTGAGAAAGACAGGAATTAGGCAGATGGACAACAATACAAAGAGGGAAATGCCAAAGTGCAGAGAAGGGCATATGATTCATCATGAGGAAAAGCAGGAACATATATTGCAAAGAGCATATATTCCAAAGAGTTCAAAAGTGCAAGGCAGCAGGCAATAGCCAAGAAGGATACAGGGGAAA
>NW_012114744.1:4597077-4600317 GCF_000951035.1 Colobus angolensis palliatus | reverse complement strand
CATTTGTCAATTTTGGCTTTTGTTGCCATTGCTTTTGGTGTTTTAGACATGAAGTCCTTGCCCACACCTATGTCCTGAATGGTATTACCTAGGTTTTGTTCTAGGGTTTTTATAGTTTTAGGTCTAACATTTAAGTCTCTAATCCATCTTGAATTAATTTTCTTATAAGGAGTAAGGAAAGGATCCAGTTTCAGCATTCTACTTATGGCTAGCCAATTCTCCCAGCACCATTTATTAAATAGGGAATCCTTTCCCCATGTCTTGTTTTTGTCAGGTTTGTCAAAGATCAGATGGCTGCAGATGTGTGGTATTATTGCTGAGGGCTCTGTTCTGTTCCATTGGTCTCTGTTTTGGTGCCAGTACCATGCTGTTTTAGTTACTGTAGCCTTGTAGTATAGTTTGAAGTCAGGTGGCGTGATGCCTCCAGCTTTGTTCTTTGGCTTAGGATTGTCTTGGCAATGCAGGGTCTTATTTGGTTCCATATGAACTTTAAAGTAGTTTTTTTCCAATTCTGTGAAGAAAGTCATTGGTGGCTTAATGGGGATGGCACTGAATTTATAAATTATCTTGGGCAGTATGGCCATTGTCACAATATTGATTCTTCCTATCCATGAGCATAGTATGTTCTTCCATTTGTTTGTGTCCTCTTTTATTTCACTGAGCAGTGGTTTGTAGTTCTTGAAGAGGTCCTTTACATCACTTGTAAGTTGGATTCCTAGGTATTTTATTCTCTTTGAAGCTATTGTGAATGGGAGTTCACTCATGATTTGGCTCTCTGTTTGTCTGTTACTGGTGTATAAGAATGCTTGTGATTTTTGCACATTGATTTTGTATCCTGAGACTTTGCTGAAGTTGCTTATCAGCTTAAGGAGATTTTGGGCTAAGACAATGGGGTTTTCTAAATATACAATCTTGTCATCTGCAAACAGGGACAATTTGACTTCTTTTCCTAATTGAATACCCTTTATTTCTTTCTCTTGCCTGATTGCCCTAGCCAGAACTTCCAACACTATGTTGAATAGGAGTGGTGAGAGAGGGCATCCCTGTCTTGTGCCAGTTTTCAAAGGGAATGGTTCCAGTTTTTGCCCATTCAGTGTGATATCAGCTGTAATTTTGTCATAAATAGCTCTTACCATTTTGAGATACGTTCCATCAATACCGAATTTATTGAGAGTTTTTAGCATGAAGGGCTGTTGAATTTTGTCAAAGGCCTTTTCTGCATCTATTGAGATAATCATGTGGTTTTTGTCTTTGGTTCTGTTTATATGCTGGATTATGTTTATTGATTTGCATATGTTGAACCAGCCTTGCATCCCAGGGATGAAGCCCACTTGATCATGGTGGATAAGCTTTTTGATGTGCTGCTGGATTTGGTTTGCCAGTATTTTATTGAGGACTTTTGCATTGATGTTCATCAGAGATATTGGTCTAAAATTCTCTTTTTTTGTTGTGTCTCTCCCAGGCTTTGGTATCAGGATGATGTTAGTCTCATAAAATGAGTTAAGGAGGATTCCCTCTTTTTCTATTGATTGGAATAGTTTCAGTAAGAATGGTACCAGTTCCTCCTTGTACCTCTGGTAGAATTCGGCTGTGAATCCATCTGGTCCTGGACTTTTTTTAGTTCATAGGCTATTAATTATTGCCTCAATTTCAGAGTCTGCTATTTGTCTATACAGAGATTCAACTTCTTCCTGGTTTAGTCTGGGGAGAGTGTAAGTGCCCAGGAAATTATCTATTTCTTCTAGGTTTTCTAGTTTATTTGCTTAGATGTGTTTATAGTGTTCTCTGATGGTAGTTTGTATATCTTTGGGGTCAGTGATGTTATCCCCTTTATCATTTTTTATTGCATCTATTTGATTCTTCTCTCTTTTTTCTTTACTAGTCTTGCTAGCAGTCTATCAATTTTGTTGATCTTTTCAAAAAACCAGCTCTTGGATTCATTGATTTTTTGGAGAGTCTTTTTGTGTCTCTATCTCCTTCAGTTCTGCTCTAATCTTAGTTATTTCTTGCCTTCTACTAGCTTTTGAATGTGTTCGCTCTTGCTTCTCTAGTTTTCTTAGTTGTGATATTAGGGCATCAATTTTAGATCTTTCCTGCTTTCTCTTGTGGGCATTTAGTGCTATAAGTTTCCCTCTACACACTGCTTTAAATGTGTCCCAGAGATTCTGGTATGTTGTATCTTTGTTCTCATTGGTTTCAAAGAACATCTTTATTTCTGCCTTCGTACTGGTTCTTTGAAACCAATGAGAGCAAAGATACAACATACCAGATGGCTGAATAGGAACAGCTCCAGCCTCCAGCTCCCAGTGTGAGTGACACAGAAGATGGGTGATTTCTGCATTTTCAACTGAGGACTGGGTTCATCTCACTGGGACTTGTCAGACAGTCAGTGCTGGTCGGCGGGTGCAGCCTGACCAGCGAGAGCTGAAGCAGGGCGAGGCATCACCTCACCTGGGAAGTGCAAGGGGGAAGGGAATTCCTTTTCCTAGCCAAGGGAAACTGAGACACACAACACCTGGAAAATCGGGTAACTCCCACCCTAATACTGCGCTATAGGACAAACGGCACACCAGGAGATTACATCCCACACCTGGCCTGGAGGGTCTAACGCCCACGGAGCCTCCCTCATTGCTAGCACAGCAGTCTGAGATCTAACTGCAAAGCAACAGCGAGGCTGGGAGAGGGGTGCCCACCATTGCTGAGGCTTAAGTAGGTAAACAAAGCTGCCGGGAAGCTCGAACTGGGTGGAGCCCCACTGCAGCTCAAGGAGGCCTGCCTGCCTCTGTAGACTCCACCTCTGGGGACAGGGCATAGCTAAACAGAAAGCAGCGGAAACCTCTGCAGATGTAAATGTCCCTGTCTGACAGCTTTGAAGAGAGCAGTGGTTCTCCCAGCATGGAAGTTGAGATCTGAGAACAGACAGACTACCTGCTCAAGTGGGTCCCTGACCCCTGAGTAGTCAAACTGGGAGACATCCCCCACTAGTGCAGACTGACACCTGACACCTCACACGGTTGGGTACATCTCTGAGACGAAGCTTCCAGAGCAGGAGTCACACAGCAACACTCGCTGTTCAGCAATATTCTATCTTCTGCAGACTTCGCTGCTGATACCCAGGCAAACAGTGTCTGGAGTGGACCTCAAACAAACTCCAACAGACCTGCAGCTGAGGGTCCTGACTGTTAGAAGGAAAACTAACAAACAGAAAGGACACCCACACCAAAACCCCATCAGTATGTC
>NW_012114744.1:4569009-4595293 GCF_000951035.1 Colobus angolensis palliatus | reverse complement strand
TCCAAAATTGACCACATAGTTGGAAGTAAAGCACTCCTCAGCAAATGTCAAAGAACAGAAATTATAACAAACTGTCTCTCAGACCACAGTGCAATCAAACTAGAACTCAGGACTAAAAAACTCAATCAGAACCGCTCAACTACATGGAAACTGAACAACCTGCTCCTGAATGACTACTGGGTACATAAGTACCTTTATAATAATATAAAATCTGCAGCAACTTTTTGGGCCAGGCCCAGGCTTTCTAAATGATTTCTGATGAAAACAGTGGCTAATCGTGTGTGCTTCACCTGGCTCTTGCAGGTGGAAAGAGATAACTGGTAGTAACTGTCTAGAAGCAACATGCCCAACCCAGGGAAAGGAGCAGTTCTAGGCCAGCAGATTAGCCTGACAGATCTGTGAGAAGGATAAATTGGGGCCATTCCTGAGCTTAATCAAAGTTGCATAATTGTCAAAGGCAAACCAATCTCATAATTTCATTCTGATTAACTATTTCTTTTCTACATTTTAATTCTGTTGAAAATTTTGGCTGACATAGTAAATTCTGTTTCATTATCACTTCATTTTACCTAAAGTGCTTTTTTGAATGCTCATTTGCCAGAGAGGAATTGTGCAGACATCCAGGATAAAACCCTTGAGTTGAAGAACACAGCATGCCAAGAAATTACTCTCTTATGTGGTGATTAATATAAATTTAAGACCTTTGGTTGAATCAGTACATTTGAAATAATACTCTTCACTTGCAAAGATGCACAACACTTCTGTTTATCATGTTTGTTCTGATATGTTGAGAAAGGAATGAAGTGCGATTGATTTTAAAAGTTAAGTTTGTCTGGAGATTTGTCAGGAACCAGCACCAAGGGAGATAACATTATGTCTTGAGATTGAAGAAGAGTAAGCTCAAAGAATTGCACAGATATGTTTTTGAAATGTGTAGATTAATAAGAATTGTTTTAAAAATGGTGACAAAGTTTTCATTCAAAAGACCTCTCATAAAATGCAGTAGCAAATCTCATCATAAAATGTGCAGAATTCTGTTGCCTTCACCATGTTGTCACCTCTAATATCACTGGGTGATGTATGAAAAAACATTCACGTTTGCTATTGATTTAGGACTCTGAGCTGTTTTCCAAGTCATTCAGCATTTTGTGATAGATTATATCTAATGTTCCCCCAAATAGTTTATTGTTTTATTTTCCTTTTTAGGCGACCACCTACCAGACATTTGAAGAGCTCCTACTCTAGTAAATGAGATTGAAATTGCTTGCCTCAAACAATCAATTTTATAATTTTGATCGTTGCAAATTTCTAAAAGTACTGAGTTCTTGTTGTGGATCAACGATTTCTCTTCCTGTGACTTTGTGTAAGACAATTCTGTGTGTGTCATTTTCCTGTGCTCTGAAAAAGGCCACAATTTCTTGTCCCACAAATCTTATAAATGTTTGAAGTACAAAAATGTGTCTGACTGAAAAAAAAAATCATTGAAAAACTTAAAAGCAATCTGAACATTAAACTTTTATAGTTACGAAAATTATGTTTGGTCCATGATTATTTTTTGTTATCTGGGCAGTTTTACTAATGACAGCGTGCTCTACTTTAACTTCAGCTTAGCTATGTCACTAAGCTGAAGGAACATGATCAGTACTTCATAGAAACTGTATTTGTGCTCAAATTCTTGTGATACAAAAACAGTATCAGGCAAAAATGAGATAGTCTATGAGTCAGGGGCAGAGATGCCCAAGACCATGAGAACACACCTCTTGCATTATTAGCATGACATGGATGTGAGACATAGAGTCAAAGGAGATCATTTTGGAGCTTTAAGATGTGACTCCCCCACTAGATTTCAGACTTGCATGGAGCTGGTAGTCCCTTTGTTTTGTCCAGTTTCTCCCATTTGGAATGGGTGTATTTACCCAATGCCTGTATTCCCATTGCATTTGGGAAGTAATTAACTTGCTTTTGATTTTACAGGCTCCTAGGTGGAAGGGACTTGCTTCCTCTGAGATGAAACTTTGGACTGTAGACTTTTGAGTTAATGCTGAAATTAGTTAAGATTTTGGAGGACTGTCGAGAAGGCATATTGTGTTTTGAAATGTGAGTACATGAGATTTGGAAGGGTCCGGGGTGAAATGATATGGTTTGACTGTGTCCCCACCCAAATCTCATCTTGAATTGTAGCTCCCATAATTCCCACATACCATGGGAGGGACACAGTTGGAGGTAATTGAATCATGGGGGTGTGTTTCTTCCTGTAATGTTCTCATGATAGTAAGTCCCATGAGATCTAATAGTTTTATAAAAGATAGTTCCCCTGCACACGCTCTCTTGCCTGCTTCCATGTAAGAGGTGTCTTTGCTCCTCCTTCATCCTCCACCATGATTGTGAGGCCTCTCCAGCCATGAGGAGCTGTGAGTCTATTAAATGTCTTTCTCTTTATAAATTACCCAGTCTTGTGTATGTCTTTATTAGCAGTGTGGAAACAAACTAATACAGTAGCCCAGGCTGGAGTGCAGTGGCATGATCTCTGCTCACTGTGGCCTCTGCCTCCCAGGTTCAAGCGATTCTCATACTTCTGCCTCCTGAGTAGCTGGGATTATAGACATGTGCCACCACACCCAGTTAATTTTTGTATTTTTAGTAGAGATGGGGTTTCACCAAGTTCGCAAGGCCCCACCTCAGGTGATCTGCCCACTTTGGCCTCCCAAAGTGCTGGGATTACAAATATAAGCCACTGCATCCAGGCTAAAAAAAACTTTATGGCAACAAATTATGCAACTTTGAAAAAGTGGACATATGCCTAAAAAACACAGAAAATACCCTACTGACTCAGGAAGTATTAGAAAATCTTAAAGACCTCTAAACATAAATGAATGAAATTAACAAGTAAACATCTTTTCACAAATAAAATTTCATTCCCAGATTTCTTCACGGATAAATTCCATCAAATGTTAAAGGAATAAATACCATTATTAGATGAAGAATTGCAGATAATAGAGGAAATTATCTGATTTGGTTAATGTTGCTTTGATACTTAAGCCAGATAATGAATGCATAAAAAATCTATAGACCAATGTCTCTTATAAACCTACATGCAAAAATCTACAAGATAATATTGGGAAACTAAATTCAGTGACACGTAAAATAATTTACACACCATGGCCAAAAGGAATATATCTCAGGAATACAAAACTAGCTTTAACATTTGAAAATCAGTTAATGTAATATGCCTCATTAACTGAATAAGGAATAACTATATGATTATATCAATAAATACACAAAAATAATTTGATAAATTTTAAAATCTTATGATAAAAATTGTCATCAAGCTACTAATAGAGGAAAATGCCTTTAACCTGATCAAAGGAATCTAGAAAAAATTATTTAGCTAACATCACATTTAAAAAGAAACAAAAAGCAAAGAATAAAAAAGAAAGCTATAATTAAACAATAAAGAAGGAAAGTAAGAAGAAACAGCTTGAAAATAATTGCAATTATGCTTTAAAAGTCTGTTTCCTAGTCTATCGTGTCTCATAAGAAGAATTTTCTTACCCTGAATAAAATAAATTATAATAATTGCATTCCTATTTATATAATAAGCAAATAATGAGGGAGTATTTAGAGTTAACAGAGAACTTAACAATTTTGATTACAAAATATCTGCACATAGATTTTGTGATTCAGAAAATGGGCAGAAGTGAGTTATCTTTTTGATGTTTGTTTTGTCATTTATTCAATCATTGGTTTACTCTAAAATGTTCATTCAACGACTGTGACAGTTCAGCCACTATGCTACCTTGATTAGTGTTGGTGACACAAAAGGAAATTTAGTAATTGTTCTTAACTTTTATTGTTCACAAACTATGAGGAAATCAAAGGAGAGGCCGGGCGCGGTGGCTCAAGCCTGTAATCCCAGCACTTTGGGAGGCCGAGACGGGCGGATCACGAGGTCAGGAGATCGAGACCATCCTGGCTAACATGGTGAAACCCTGTCTCTACTAAAAACACAAAAAATGAGCCGGGCGAGGTGACGGGCGCCTGTAGTCCCAGCTACTCGGGAGGCTGAGGCAGGAGAATGGCGTGAACCCGGGAGGCGGAGCTTGTAGTGAGCCGAGATGGCGCCACTGAACTCCAGCCTGGGCGACAGAGCGAGACTCCATCTCAAAAAAAAAAATAAATAAATAAAAGGAGAGAAGGGAAGTCAAAAGAAGGAAAAGAAGCATAAGGGAATAAAAGGAAAGAAAAACACAAAAAATACTGACAACTTACTACATTCCAAGTTCTATAAGCTGTATATTCACACACTTTATTTAACTTGACTTAATTCCCTCTATCTTCCTATAAATTGCCTTTTTTTTTTTTTTTTTTTTAGACTTGTAGAAACAGTCTCAGAGAGATTATGAAATGAGCCCTTAGTTATTCAGCTGGTAAGAGACAGATGCTTCCACTCTTTGCAAGATAAAAGGCAGATTTCCCAGGCATAAAAGTTGCCCTGTAAATATAGAGAGAACCTGCCAAATGCTGTGTTTATTAATACAAAGCTTGTGTAGAAGTGCTGTGGAGGTACAGAGAACAAAGCCTCTAATTCTGCATCAGGACCCAGTGGAGGGATGCTCTGTAATAATGTAGAGAAGGATGCCCTTATCACCAGGCTCAGCTGGAGCTTACCAAGAGCAAAACAGAGAATTAGTCTCAACAGATTCTTTTTCCATACTAAGAGGAAGTACTATGTTAGATACTGAGAAGGAAGTGGGGGAAAAGACATATATGGTTCTTGCCCTTATGGAGTTTGGAACTCATAGTGTATCATTTTTTTAAAGTTTATTTTAATTTCAGGAATACATGTACTTTTTTTTTTTTCTTTACATAAGTAAACGTGTGTTATGAGGGTTTACTGTACAGATTATTTCATCATCCAGGTAATAAGCCTAGCACTCAGTTATTTTTCCTGATCCCTTTCCTCTTCCCACCTTCCACCCTCTGAGAGGCCCCAGTGTGTGTTGTTCCCCTCTATGTGCCCATGTGTCCTCATCATTTAGCTCCCACTTTTAAGTGAGAACATGTGGCATTTTATTTTCTGTTCCTGAATTAGTTTGCTAATGATAATGCCTCCTGCTCTATTTATGACCCTGAAAAGGACATAATCTTACTCTTTTTATGGCTGCATTGTATTTCGTGGTGTATATGCACCACATTTTCTTTATCTAGCCTATCATTGATTGGGCCTCACTTTGTCACCTAGGTTGGAATGCAGTGGCTCAATCTCAGCTTACTACAACCACCATCTCCCAGACTTAAGTGATCCCCCAACCTCAGTCTCTTGAGTAGCTGAGATCATAGGCATAGGCTACCATGCCCCGCTAATTTTTCATATTTTGGTAGAGACAGTTTCACCATGGTGCCTAGGCTGCTCTCGAATACCTGACCTCACATGATCTACTTGCCTCGGCCTTCCAAAATGCTGGGATTACAGGCATGAGCTGCATAGTTTCTTTTAGTCTATAATTATGATAACTGATACCAAAAAAAGTGAAAAAAAATAGTTTGTGTAAGACACTCTTGAGGTATGTGGCTTTAATCCAATTTAAGGGGATTAAGAAAATTTTTGTGACAGAAACAAAACTTGCCTTAGTCTTCAGGGATTAACAAGAATTGGTCAAGGAGAGAGGACCTGAAGTGTGAGTTAAAAAGGATATTCCAGGCCAAAAGAAGAGCAAGTGGAAAGTCAGGGAAGAAACAGAGATAAAAATATAATAAACATTTAGAATGAAATCCATATCAACTATATATATATAACATATATAATATATAATATATAACATATTATATATATTTTTATATATAACAGACATATTTGAACCATAATAATCCACAATAATGTGTGCTATGTAATGTGGTAGTTGCTCTAAAATAATTTCATTTCTAACACAATCCTTTGAAGAAAATATGCTATGTTAGTATTCGTGATTTCTGAGGAATTCTAATTATCTTCTGCATTATGTAGGGCTCAGTATCAAATTGAAGAAGCAATCTTACATATCAAGAGAGAAAATTAATTTAAAAAAAAGATGGGTAAAACAACAGCAGTAGTGTTAATGGTACCAAACTAAAATTACAAATAATATTTTTCTTCTACCTAAATAATCATTGGATATTTTGTTATTTACTAAAAAATATTCAATACTTGAGGCAAATACATATGGATGCTCATTGACTTTGCAGTCTAATCTAACCTCTTAATACCTTGTTTTTGTTTTGTTTTTAATCTATTTAATGAGTGTAGGTTTTACCTACCGCAAAAAGTTATTCTATGTGAAATACAATGTTTAATTTCTGCTGCCATTTTCCTACCATAGAGCCTCATCATTCCAATCCTGGAAAACTGCAATGACCTTCCTTTTTGATATATATTCTTTGTCCTTCTAGTTTAAACTATAATATTAGAAAACATCCTAAATATTTCTCTTATCAACTTATTTTATATTTCAAAATCCTATATTGGATTTCCATTGTGAGTAGAGTTATGCTTACATAGTTCTTTATATATTTCAGTCTGTCTCTTTGTATCCAAGGAACTACTGTTCCACACCCAATCAGAGGTCTTTTTATCAGCTAAAGTTTTTCATCACACTACTGAGAACATACCATCAACATGACTGTACTCACCAAAACACTGACCTTGTTCTTATCATCATATAAACCCTATCCATTCTTCAACATACAACTCCAGTCAACCTTTTTATAACCTTCATGACAATTTTTGAAAACTACTACAATCCACATTAATCTATACTTTCTTTGAAGGGCAAGACTATTGATTAATACATTTGATTAAATTAACTTAAATGGCAGTTTCTTTTGATTTCCTGTGCTCTACCCTCAGTAAATTTTAAGCTCCTTAAAGGCAAAGTCATATCATGCTTTTCTTCTAAATCATCTGCAATTGCAACTGCTGATCATTTATAAAATCAGTAAATATTCAGAGAATTATATGAAGCAAAATAGTTTTGTTCTAGAGTAAGTTAGGAAACATGATACTATGACTTTCTCTCTGGAATGGATCATACCAGTTCTGTAGGCCCAAAGGAAGAGAAGGGCATAGCTATCATAACCAAGTCTTTTCTTTCAATGGCTAAAAGTGTTGCTTTAATTTCCTGTGTTATTAGTATTCAGAGTAAACTAATGTTCAGAATTTGTGATTTTTTAAAGTACAAACCTTGATCAAAAACCTCCTCTATCAAGAAGGCAAACCATAAATTAAAAATACAGAAAATTTTCCATAAATTTTGCCCTTTATGACAAGCTCAAATTTTTCAAAACAGCTAAAGAAAAAAGGTTGTTTTCCTCTCCAGACCTGCTGCATGCCACAGTTACTATCTGTGAAGGAAGTGTCCCACAGAGTTTTACTTGACACGGCAAATGAAAGAAATTTTGCCCTTGTCATCGTCTGACTTAGGGAGTTTAATCAAATATTCTGAACTAGTCTTTAGAATATCTTACATGTTTCCTTCAAAAAGAATGTGAATAGAAGTATAACAATCACTATATCGTGTCGTATCATACACTATTATAGCAATTATTAAATTTTGATAAGATTACCACCTGGCAAAGGAAAACCAATATAAATTTCAAGATGCATCTATTCAGAGTCTGACTTTAAAAAACATAGAGGAAAAGCCCTATGACAATGATCTAGGTAATTAGTTTTTGAATACGACCCTAAAAACACAGACAACAAAACCAAAAATAGACAAATACGATTATGTCAAACACAAAACTTCTGCAAAGCAAGTAACTAACAGAGTGAAGAAATAATACATGGATTGGGGAAAAACATTTGCAAACCACATATCTAATAAGAAACTAATATCAAAAATATATAAAAATCTCAATTCAGTAAAAAAAAATCCTGATTTTAAAATGGGCAAAGGACCTGAACTGATATTTCTTAAAAGAAGACATATATATAATCAACTGCTATATGATAAAATACTCAACATCACTAATCATCAGGGAAGCGCCAACTAACACTACAATGAGATATCACCTCAGACCTGTGGGAGTGATTATTATTAAAAAAAAAAAAAAAAAAGCAAACACCAGAATATGTCAATTATTGTCAAGAACATAGAGAAAAAGGAACCCTTACACACTGTTGATCATGTAAATTGGTACAACCATTATAGAAAACAATATGAAGATTCCTCAAAAAAACTACAAATAGAATTACTATATAAACTAGCAATTCCACTTCTGGATATGTATCCAAAGGAATTCAAATCAGTATGTTACAAAGTTATTTGCCCTCCTATGTTTTTGAGATGCAATTCACAATAGGCAAGAGATGGAAGCAAACTAAGTTCTATCAATAGATGATTGGATAAAGAAAATATGGTATACATGCACAATAGAATACTACACAGCCTTATAAAAGAAGAAAATTGATTATTTCTGAAAACACAGATGAATCTGGAGGACATTATGCTAAGTGAAATAAGCTAGACAGAGAAAGATAAGTACTGTAAAATCTCACTTGTATGTGAAATCTAAAAATGTCAAACTCATAGAAGCAGGGCATAGAATGGTTGTGACCAGAGGATGAAGGGGAAAGGTTGAAGAAAGAGGAGATGTTGGTAAAAGGGTACAAAGTTTCAGTTAGAGAGGAGGTATGTTTTAGTGACCTACTGCATAGCATGGTGACTATTTAATAATAATGTATTGTGTATTTCAAAGTTGGTTAAAATTTGATTTTAAATGTCCTCCTCACAAAATAATAGTAAGTATGTGAGGTGGTGGACATGTTCATAAGCTTGATTTAATTATCGCACAATGTGTAACTATATCAAGACATTACATTGTGCCCCATAAATATACACAATTAATATTTGTTAATTAAAATAAAATCTATAACAGGTTTATTGTTGACTTTTTATTTTTCTAAAACCATAAATTGGCTTTATCTGTTACCTTATTTAATTTAATCTTTCCATGGAAACTGGTAGGTGGGCATGATTACATCAATTGTTTTTTCTTGTTTTTTTTTTTTTGAGACAGAGTCTCGCTCTGTTGCCCATGCTGGACTGCAGTGGTGCAACCTCAGCTCCCTGAAACCTCTGCCTCTCAGGTTCAAGCAATTATATTTTTAGACTATTAACTGAAATTTAGATTTGATGTGAAATTTGTCCAAACTCATGATATTGGAAAAAAGACTCAAACACAGATCCTCTGCCCCAAGTATATTCTTTTTATTATACCAGTTGATAACAAACAATTATTACAATGACATCATTTCATATACTTATTATAAATTAATAACATCCAGTATCATATTTAATCTTACTAACTACACACATTTCTTAAACTTACAGAATTCAAGATATTGTATTTGAAACAAACATAAGTTGGGAAGTGTTTCTTCTTTGACACACTTGATTTTCATTAAAATCTTCCCCAAAATGTATTGGTTACAAAAACACTTAATCGTAACCGGACACACATATTTGGTATTTTTATTGTAGTATTTCTTTTATGGTGGCAGAACTTTCATTAGCATTCCCTATAGCTCACAAATATATAATCTAAAAATATCAGAACTTTGTCAGTAGAAGTATTTAAAGGAATTTTAGGGTCTCTAATATTTTTTAAAAAGTCTGACTACAAAACATACATACATTTCTTTATTTAATAAACTGAAATTCTAATGGCTTGTATATAGACTAGTTAGAAGAAGAGACGTGATTTGTTTCAGCATGGAAATTACACACTACTCTCTTATGATTAATGTTGACTTGTCTCCTTGGTGATTTTGAACTATTTTTTATGAGTTTGGTTTTAAAACTGAGATCACAACCTTTGTAGGGCTGAATCCTCCAACACTGTCCATTATAGGTAAAGTCCAAATCACATGCATTTTTGTACTTGAATGTTCTACAAAAACACTCAGCATTTTATTATGCTTTCATTTCTTATAAGAATCAGCAGATGTAATGATGCTATGGGAATCATCTGCACCAAGGATTCATATCACGACTTACAAATTAAGACTAGAACACACTGGAAACAACGAGTTTATGAGTTTGGGTGCAAAAATAGATAAGACGTGCAAAACTATGTGATTCTGTTTTGAAGGAGCAAATGGTAGGAAGATGTAACCATTTCAGAAGTATAGTGAATTTAATGGTGACCCCCCCACCCTGGCCAAAAATAAATTTTCTTTGGAAACTGCGAACATGATCTTACTTGGTAAAAAGGGCTTAAAGGATGTAATTAAATTAATAATCTCAATATTCCATTAGCCACTCTTCATTGTTTATGCTTACATGGGAGGCAAGTGCATTTTAAGGTAATAACCATACTAATAAATATTGTATGTATTATCATAAATAATAATTGTGCTATACTGCAATAGACTGAAAATGTGTGTCCGCCAACCCTAATCCCAATGTGATGGTATTTGAAAGTGGGGCCTTTGGGAGGTAATTAGGTAATTAGAGTGGAGCCCTCCTTGATAAAATTAGTGCTCTTCTAAGAAGAGGCCAGAGACCTAACGAGCTCTCTTTCTGCCATGAGATGATACAATGAGAAGTCAGCAGTTAGCAACCTAGAAATGGCCCCCCATCAACCAACCACACAAGGACTCTGATATTACACTTACAGACTCCAGAACTGTGAGAAATACATTCCTATTGTTTATAAGCCACCCTGTCTATGCCATTTTGTTATAGGAGACTGAACTAAGACCTTCCCTGATCTCATTTAACGCTCACAGTAACTGACAAGCCAATATTATTATCACTTCTTCACAACAGAGGAAATTGAGGAAAAGATATAATGACTGCCTAAGGCCATACAACTGGAAAAGGTAAAAAAAAAATCGGGATTTGAATGTTGGTGTATGTTTTTCCGTGGTCTGCGCTTTTAATTATTTCACACTGCTGCTTGTAGAAATAACATATAATTAAAGACTAACTACCAATTCCCAATAAGTAATACATTTTACTAATCTGTCCATTTATCAGTTGATATCCAGAATTCCACAAACATCACAAGTAATGAGTACTTTTAAATATAGCAGGATAAACCTGGTTTGATCTAAATTATAAATTATTAGCCAAAGGGAACATAACTGAAATTTAGTAAGACACTTTGGACTTGATGTTCAGTATACCCATTAGTTATTATTACACAGATCATATGGAGTATATATATTTTCAAAACAGCAAAGGTCTTTCATTTGATTATTTTCAATAGATTTTTATGAAACATTTTATTGCGCTAAATAAATGAAGCACTATCTCTGTGGTCTTTCCTTTTGCATATACATATTCTTTTCTTTATGATTTTGAGTTTTTGCAAAAATGGCATACAAACAGATGGTGGATTTTGAAACTTTTGCCTCATGCAGTAAATGTACCTTTGTCCAGATGGACATCAGGCTTCAGTGCCAATATTGTACCTTTAACATATGGACAAGAACATTTATGGCAGAACACACTATGTTCAGCTTTGTACTTCAGCGCAGATAATGTTTGATTAATTGTTATCCATCATTAGTTTCTGTGGTCAGGGAATCGTGGAGCAAAAGATGATTAAATAAAATATCAGAAACACTATCTTCAAGTCATTTAACTATGTGTATTTAGCAAAATCTTTACCACATTATAAATTTCAGTTCTATGAATGTGGTTTTTAAAAGTTCTGTTTATATAAAAGTTATGTAGGCTGGGCACAGTGCCTCACGCCTGCAATCCCAGCACTTTTGGAGGCCGAGGCAGGCAGACCATGAAGTCAAGAGATCGAGACCATCCTGGCCAACATTGTGGAAACACCATCTCTACTAAAAATATAAAAATTAGCTGGGCTTGGTTGCGTGCACCTTTAGTTCTAGCTACTTGGGAGGTTGAGTCAGGAGAATGGCTTGGACCCGGGAGGAGTTTGCAGTAAGCTGAGATGGCATCACTGCACTCCAGCATGGCAACAGAGTGAGACTCCGTCTCAAAAAAAAAAAAAAAAAAAAAGGTAATATATATTTTTAAAGTTAAAGTTATATATATAGTTTACCGATTAGAAGTCAACCTTTTCAGAGAGATAGTTCCACAAGTTTTGCCAAGTAATATCATCATATAGCCACCATCAAAATAAAGATATAGAACATTTCTATTACCCAAAATAGTTTGCTTATGTCATTTGTTAATATAATGAATTACATTATTTTTTTCAAATTTTAGACCAATGTGCTTTTGGGGGATAAATCACACCTGGTCTTGAGATATTGGACTTTCTCTATAGCGCTATGCTGAATTTAATTTACTTAAATATTTAGAATTTGTGCATCTATGGTCATACAGGGATTACTCTGTATTATTCTTTTTATACAATGTCTTTGTCTTATTTCAGGATCAATGAGGCCTCATAGAATAAATTGAAGAATGTCACATAACTTTTTAATTTGTGGCAAAGGTTCATGGGAAAATGGTATTTTCTCCCTTAAAAACATCTGTAATATTCACCAGAAAAAAAGTTTCTGATTATATGTACTATGTCTTTAATAAATAAAAGACTATTTGAATTATCTATTTATGTGCTGGCTTTGATAATTTGTTTCTTTTGTGAAAGGAAATTAAATGTGGGGACCCCAAACTTATTTAGCCAAAGGGAAAAGTCAAGCTGGGAACTGAGTCATGCAAACCTGCCTCCACCTTTTGGTTCCTAAATAAAATTATTAGGAGATTAAAAACTAACTACCTTCCCCATTTTTTGCCAACAAAGAAATTCCCAGTGAGCTGTTAAAACTTAGCTGTTAAAACTTCTCCATGACAAGGCTAATTGATAGTTTATCTTTACAGGTGCAGTAACCCAGCCTGCCAGATACAAATGCATATCATATTGTTCCCCTACCCCATTTTGTCTGTATTATCTTATGTAAAATGCAGATTCCCCACATTTTTCCTTTGCTCCTTTTGTTTGAGTGAAAACTGTGGGCTTCTCAATATCCCGCCATTTCCCTTTTAAATTTGGAGTCCTCAAAATCATCTTCAGAAAAAGGCATAGACCCGTCTCCTGGATGAGTCCTTAACTTTGGCAAATAAATCTCCAAAAATGATTGAGACTTGTCTCATCATTTTCTTTGATTGATACTTTCAAAGAATTTGGCTATTTCATCAAAGTTGTAAAATTTATTGGTATGACGATATTATAACATTCCGCATTATCCTTTCAATAGTTGTACAATTTATACTGATGTCATCTCTCTCAATACTGATATTGATATTTTGTGTTTTCTCTTTCCCACCAAACCATAATCAGTCTGACTGGAGGTTTTTCAATTTGTTGATCTAAAAGAATTAGCTTTGGTTTAATTGATTATATATACATGTATATGTAAGAAGATATACAGAATATTTGTTAACTTTCATTGATTTCTGATCTGTCTATGCTATTGTCTTTCTTCTACACACTTGGCTTTAATGTCTTCTCTGTTTTCTAGATTTTAAGGTGTAAATTGAAGTTAATAATTTGAGACTTTTTTTTTGTATATGCATTTAGAACAAGATATTTCTCTGTAAGTACTGCTCAAGAAGAATCCTAAACATTTTGATATGTTTATTTCATTTTAATTTAGTTTTGAGATACTTTCAAATTTTCACTTCTACATTTTTTGACAATAAGGATTACTATGATACCAAATGGATATATACATCTAAAAATTAGAAACTAAATAGCACAATGGCCAGATCTTTAAAACTACATAACACAGTTTTTATTTTATTTTATTTATTTATTTATTTATTTATTTAGAGATGGAGTCTTGCTCTGTCTCCCAGGCTGGAGTGCAGTGGCGCGATCTTGGCTCACTGCAAACTCCACCTCCCAGGTTCACGCCATTCTCCTGCCTCAGCCTCCTGGGTAGCTGGGACTACAGGGGCCTGCCACCGCGCCCGGCTAACTTTCTGTATTTTTAGTAGAAACGGGGTTTCACTGTGTTAGCCAGGATGGTCTTGATCTCCTGACTTCGTGATCCGCCTGCCTCAGCCTCCCAAAGTGCTGGGATTATAGGCGTGAGCTACTGCGCCTGGCCCGTAACACAGTTTTTAAATTTCCAACAATGACTATTTGAAATTTCAATACTCATCTCTCAATAAGTAACAGAACAATTAGACAGAAAATTATTAAGAATAGGGAAGATTTGAGCAACACTGTCAGTCAATTTGACCCCATTGACATTTATAGAATACAATACTAACCATCAGCTAAATACATGTTTTCCAGTGCTAAATAGCACTGAAAAATTAAATTTTCTATTTAGTTTCCTAGATTGTGGATTGTTCCAGAGATTATTCTGTTGATTTCTAATTAAATCTCATTTTGCTCAAAGAACATACCATATTTGGCTGAAAATCTGTTAAATTAATTGATAAATATTGTATTGCCCAGAATATAGTCTATATGTGCAAAGAACAAAATATTTAGCTGTCACAGGATGGTGTGTTCAATAAAGGTCAACTAGGGCCAAGCGCAGTGGCTCGCGCCTGTAATCCCAGTACTTTGGGAGGATTAGGCAGGTGAATCACCTGAGGTCAAGAGTTTGAGACTAGCCTGGCCAAAATGGTGAAACCCCGTCTCTACTAAAAATACTAAAACACAAAAATTAGCAGGGTGTGGTGGTGGGCACCTGTAATCCCAGCTACTCAGGAGGCAGAGGCAGGGGAATTACTTGAACCCGGGAGACGGAGCTTGTAGTGAGCTGAGATCATGCAATTGCACTCCAGCCTGGGCGACAAGAGTGAAACTCCATCAAAAAAAAGTCTGTTGGGTCAAATTGGTGGATAGTGTTGTTCAAATCTTCTGTGTTCTTACTTTACGTCTACTTATTCTATTACTAATTGACAGAAATGTGTTATAATTTCAAATAAGATTGGTGCTTTTAAATTTCTTACCGAATTTCAGTTAGTTTTTGCTTCATGTATCTGGATCTATTACTAGGTGCAAAAATTTTAGGGTCGTTATGCATTCTTGATGAATTACTCACTTTCTCATCATGAAATTTGTTTCTTCAGCCTAGTAGTATATTTTTTTCTGAAATGTACTTTGCCTAATATTAAAAAAACCACTTCAACTCACTTTTCATAGTGGTTGAGTCTTAATTTTTAGTACAATCTGACAATCTCTGACAATTTAGTAACCGTTTATAGATTATTTATACTTAATTTGATTATAGATATGGTTAAGTTTAAATCTATCATCAGGATATTTGTTTTATATTTATACTTCTCTTTATTTCATTTTTTCTCTTTTTCTGTCATCTGAATTAATTGAATTTTGTGTTGCATTTTATTTCATTTCTTGCCATATTAGTTATAATTCATTGTTTTATTAATTTTGATGTTACCTTAAGATTTAGAGTATATATTTTTAATTTGTCAGGCTACCTTCATGATGTTCACATATACTTGAAGAAAAATAAAATAATATACTTCTACTTCTCTGCCAAATTTGTGCTATTGTTATGCATTTTATCATTAGATATGTTTGAAGTATCCTGTTATACTGTTAATATTTTTTATTTAAGCAGTAACTTATGCTTTCAAGAGATATAAATAAGAATAATTACGATTTTTACTTACGTAGTTTCCATTTCCAGTGGTGGTCTTTTTAAAAATTAAATGCATACAGCCTTTTAATTTTTTTCTGCCCAAAAACTTTTTAAAACCTTTCTTGAATTATGGCTACTGGAGATACATTCTTTATGATTTTATACCTCTAAAAAATTGTATTTACCCTTTGTTTTTGAAACATATGTTTACTGGTCATAGTATGCTAAAATGATAGTTTATTTTTTCTTTACTACTTACAAAATGTTTCTCCATTGTCTTCACACTTGCAGTGGTTTCAATGAGACATTTACCTTTATTGTTGTCTCTGTTCTTCTGTATCTAACACCGTCTACTCTGGCTGTTTTTAAACTTTTTCAGTTTGATTATTATATGATTTGATATGATTCCCTTTTTCTTATATTTTGGGGTTCATTGAACTTTTTGGTTCTTACAAATTAAAATTATAATTTTAATCTAATTCGTAAGATCTTTGGCAGTGATTTCTTCAAAATATATGCTTTTTTGTTTCCTCTTTCTTCTTTCCTTCAGGGACTGTGATTACATGTGTATTAAGCAACTTGAAATTTTTCTACATCTCACTGATACTGTACTCATTGTTTTTATTAGTTTTATCTTTTTTCATTTTTGATATTTTCTATTGCTATGATATCCAGTCTTTCTTCTGTAATATCTGATTGGTCATTAATTTTGTCCACTGTATTTTTATTTTCAAACTTAGAGTTTTTATCACCAGAGCTTCAGTTTGCATAATTTTATGTCCTTATGTCTCTATGTTTTGAATACAGTTATTATAACTAATTTAATTTTCTTGTATGCTAATTATGATACTATGTTAGTTCTGGATTAGTTTTGATCATATAGTTATAGGTCATATTTTCCTGCATTATTGAAGATCTGTAGTTTTTTTTGCTGGATTCCTATTTATTTTGCTAGCATCACAGCATGTTTATGTTTTCATAAATATTATTTAACTTTGCTCTGTGATGTAGTTAAGTTAATTAAAAACAGTTTAATCCTTTTAAATGACTTACAGTTTGCTAGTTCTGAGTTGAGCCCAAAAGCTTGGGGATAATCATTCTCCACTGAGTTAAAATGTCTCTATAAATTCTGTCTAGTGCTCCACAAATCTTGACATTTTACAGTTGACTTGTGGAACAGGCACTATTCCAGCTTAGTTTGAATACCCAGCGCTATTATCTTTAGTTCTATCACATAGTTCTCTCTTACCCAAATGATTTATTCACACACGTGTGTTCATTAGCACTCCGGCAAATACTCAAGGGCCAATCTTTACACAAATATACAGGTTTCTATCTAGGCTGCATCCTGCATACTCTAGATTACTAGGTTTTCCTAGAATCTCATTTTAATCTCCTGGACTAACGGAATGCACTGGAGTCTACTTGGGTTCTGTCCTCTCACACCACATACCAGGGCCATTTTTATAGCAATCCATTAGAGCTATTATAGGCTTCACCTGATTTGTTTTCTCTATATGTTTCTGAGATTATTGTCATTTTTGTCTTATTTCCTCAAATTGACCATGTTATTTTTTGTTAAAAAATAAAAAAAAGCTATTGATGTCTAATAAATTTTATGCAGAATATAGGCACAGAAATACTCACAAATGATTTAAATCAGAAAAACCAAAAACTATTGAAGTCACTGTTTCAAGTTACTGGAAATCTCCTATAACCTACATGTGTATTTTTGGTGCAATTAAGATTTTCTGTAAGAAAGGAACAAATTATTCACCATGGGTTTCAACTTACTTTTTTCAAAGGGATATATAGAAAAGCTTGTGGTTTATAGGTACTTGTTTTTTATTGAGAAAAAACTTCACATTTATCATGGCATTTTTTTAAGTTTAGAAATATGTATTTGTTTATAATCTGAAAGATTTTTCAAATGTTCTATAACAGAGATATTTTGTTTCTAGTTAAATATCAAAGTTCCATCCAGACCACTTCTGCTAAAAAGATGTCACATTGATTATGGAAAGAGCAAAGCCTGTATTAATTATGATAACCCATCCTCTTAAGGCTTATGGTATGAGGTAGAATGATTATTATTTGAATGTACATGTTATTTGATATTTTAAAAAAATTATTAGCAATAGAGCTATTGCAAAAGAGTTTTGAAGAGCATTATCTCAATAACATAACTCAAATGAAAACATTTTACATTTGAAATAGTAATAAATGTTTAGTAAATGATCATGGAATATTGAGACTTAAATTCATAAAATTTGATTTTAAAATTTGCTTTTGATTGTGTTGATTTATCATTTAACAAAGTATTCTAACTTCCTTTAGCAAGTTTTCTTGTAAGTTATACATTAAGAAGTAATCTGCTGAATGGAACAATGAGTGATATAATAGATTTGGAAGAAAATTAAGGAGGTGAACAGGAAGACTGCAAAGGAAGTATGACACATTCATAAAATAACCTAAACCATAATTTTGTAGCCAAATCTGACATCATCATAATCAGTGTTTATGTGGATTATTCTGCATTCTACATCCTATAACATACTTTGGATCAGTAGATGCTAAATTATTTTCAGCAATGTATTGGTGTTAATGGTTGTATCCTTGCACAGTTTTGCTACACGAATAGCTATTCCCTGATTTTGTTAAGGCAGAAAATTGCCCATTCCAAAGGAATAAACCATACATCAAGACATGGTACGCCAGCAGGCAATTTAATTATTTAAAATAAGGACATTATATAAGGCACAGGACAATATGACATACAAGAATGCTGTAGGCTTCTGGGAAAGTCATTTCATTTATGATAAGAAATAGAAATATGTGACGTGAAGGCTCTCTTGCTAACAATTCTTTTCTTCCTCTGAAGACTGATGTTTTAAGGAGGTATGGTGTTTTATGCCGAAGCAGCCATAGTGTAACCATAAGGGAATAGTCAACCAAAGAACTGAAAATGGCAGAGGGGCAAGGCTAAAGGATTCTGGATCCTTGATAACACTGATAATCATAATGCCCACCTCTAAACTCTTTCTTAAAGCACATTATCATGAGCATTCTCATTAATTCAGGCTATAGACCTTTGGATTTTTCTCCTAAATAATAAAATTATATGTAATTTTTATATTTTGAAAACTAGCAATGCCTGTGTGTTAAAGAAGGAAACTAAGCATATACCAGGGTAGTTGATTAATTAGAATGTCTTATTCCCTCTACTTTTTATAGAAAATAATTTTGACTTCTCTTTCCTTTTACTCTTGGTGCTCAAAAGATTCTGTGGAATTTTTTTTTTCTAAAACTGACTAATAGTAAAATAATTTATTTCTTAAATTTAAGGATAACAAAGCCATTTCAGTTGAGTTACTGATTGATTAGGCTCAGATTAGGACCCATGAATCTGTATTTTAAGAAACTTTCAAACAGAAATGTTTGTAACAGGAACTTGAGAGATATGAGTCTATTATAAAGCAACACCTCTCTTTATCTGTAGGATCTCAGATTAATGTGCATTCCTTAAGAGCTGGGTACTAAGCTCCATTCCCTTGGGAGTATAGACAAAGGTTTTTTAGCCAACAATAATATTTTGAAAAGCCTGATTCAGAACTATGTGATTTTGAGTAGATTACTCAAATCTTTGCAAGATGCAGACACGTGGTGACAGCTATGGACAGAAAACTATTAACTTCCTATAGCTGTCTGGGCTGGTAAATCTGATTTATCCTCTATCAGTCAAAAGGAGGAGAGAAAGTCCTGAAGTTTTCAGATGTTGGTTTCCTCTCTAACTTTGCCATCGATGAAACTGTCAGGCTTAATAAAAATGATGTATGTTTATTATTGTAATCAAATTATAACAAATTTCAAAATAAAAATGTGTCATTATGAGTCTTGCATATTACATGGAATGCATTTGTGTACTTAAAAAAAAAGTAATATTGAATCAACTTGGGTCCAGCATCACACAGAGTAAGCAAATTGGCCTTTATAAAATGCATGTTTATATGAATGCACTGTCCTCTATCCAAAACTCATGGAGTCCAGTGAGTTCAAAATCCCAAATTTAGAATTTAGACCATGTAATCTATATTATATAATATCTCCATCTGTAGCTGGAACATCAGTTAGTGATTGCATATACAAGTGTTGCTGAAGTGAAACATACAACTATTCAAAGTAAATGGGAAAATTACCCTATAAATATTTTCATGTCACTTTAAATCACGTTCTCTTGGTTTTCTTTCCCCAAAATAAGTTACGTATCATTTACTTCCTTTCTAGAGCCTTTTGGACGTTGGGGTTTTTCATAAGGGGTTATGGACCTGTATCTGTGTCAATCAGGACTCTGTTACGAAACCTACTAACAATATATATTTGTACTGGTTACTTAATGTACTCTACCTATTTTATCAAAAGCAAATAAGACAGTGATCAGATAAATAAAATATAGATCCATCTGTATAAAAATGTATGGCATGTATTAGTAGAAGAAGAGAAAAAAACATAATTAAGGATTAGCACATATTAATGGAAAAGGGATGGAGCTCGATTCTGAGAAAGGGAAACCTGAGCAAATGTTTCTGACGCCTTGTTTTATCAGGATATCCTAGTTAAATTCCTCAGGAAACCAATGCTATCCTATTGGAGCCAACCCTTGGATCCTGTGAGATAGCATTAATAAAGTTGTTATCCTGAGAATTCCTGAAAAAGTTCCAGGTATAATAGTATCCACTTGCCTCCAATTAAAGCTGAGTTGCTTAATACAGTGGCCCCCAACCTTTTTAGCACCAGGGACCGGTTCTATAGAAGACAAATTTTTCACACGTGGGGAGCAGGAAGGATGATTTCTGGATGATTTAAGTGCATTAAATTTATTGTACACTTTATTTCTATTCTTATTACATTGTTATGTATAATGAAATAATTATACAACTCCCCATAATGTAGAATCAGTGGGAGCCCTGAACTTGTTTTCCTGCAACTAGATGGTCCCTTCTGGGGGTGATGGGAGACAGCGAGATATCATCAGGCATTCAATTCTTATAAGGAACATACAACCAAATCCCTCTGACACGCAATTCACAATAGGGTTCAACGTCCAGCGAGACTCTAATGCCATAGCCAATCTGACTGGAGGCAGAGCTCAGGCAGTAATGCGAGCAATGGGGTGTGGCCATCAATACACATGAAGCTTTGCTAATTCACCCACTGCTCACCTCTTTCTGTGCAGCCCTGTTTCTAGGTTTCTAACAGGCCATGGACCAGTACCTGGGGTTGGGGACCCCTGGCTTAGCATGTTATTCTTCGTTTTGCAGATTCTGAGAGGATACCACAAAATCCACATTTTCAAGGGTATGTGACATAGGGGGATGAAGGTGGGATAACAATTTATCTCTAGGAATAGGGAAAAGAGAACCCTCTAGCCATGTAATGCAAGTAGTTCTAAAAGAGGCTTGCTCTTCTCGTTCATCAAAGGAGCATTAACAGCAATTTGCAGTGTAGGTCTTAGACAATGATTCTCAAAGTGTGGTCTTTGGACCAGCAGCTTTGGCATCACTTGGTGACTTATAAGAAATGTACATTCTTGGACCCTACTCTAGACCCTCTGATTTAGAAACTCGAGGATGTAGCCTAAAAAATCACTTTTGGCAAGCCTACAAGTCAATGTGATATTCTATTCCCGTTTACACTTGAGAAGGCCAGCAACTTGTTCTTTATCTCTCCTTCACACATGCACCAGAGGTGAAAGGCCCAGCCAGCCAGTTTAAAGTCTTCCAGGCCATTATTATTATTATTTTGAGACAGAGTCTCGCTCTGTCACCCAGACTGGTGTGCAGTGGCGCGATCTCAGCTTGCTGCAACCTCCACCTCTTGGGTTCAAGCAATTCTCCTGCCTCAGCCTCCTGAGTAGCTGGGACAACAGGCACCTGCCACCACAACTGGCTAATTTTTTGTATTTTTAGTACAGACGGGATTTCACTGTGTCAGCCAGGATGGTCTCGATCTCTTGACCTCGTGATCTGCCCACCTCGACCTCCCAAAGTGCTGGGATTATAGGTGTGAGCCACCACACCCAGTGGCCATGATTCTTTCTACCTTTTGTGAAACTACAACTGCCATAGAAATTCTGAATAACCTCGCTTGCACAAATTTTGAGAATTTTGCTTGTGAAAACAAGTAGTCAGGGGAAGATCACAAGTCGTTTAAGAAGGATATAGGCGATGAAAAGAGAAATCAAGCTGACCTGGAACAGGTGGAAACTATAAGGACATAACTGGCGAAAACATAGAAGAAAAATAATTTAATATGAACTGTTAAAAAATTAGTAAAATTACATATACAACATTTCTGTACCTAGAAAACACATTTACTAAATATTGACTATTACAATAAATTGATCATGAGATTGGGTCCTACTGAAACTATATGCACTTGAGTCGAAATATGGCCCCATCATATACACTTGTAAACCAAGATTCTCTATTCAAATATTTCTTAATCATTTTGCAATGAATTTTAATTGCCAGTGTATATTCTTGATCTTGCACAGTATGACAGAAATTTCACAAACAACTTATATTTGAAAAGATCACCAGTGAGACTGTGATTACTGTATAAAATGTTTTCACTTTGTTGAACTAGAAAAGAATAAGCTAGCTCAGTTCCTTAAATTTTCATGTGATCTTAAATTTGAATTGTTTAAAAAATAGATGTTTATTTTAAAATTAATGATAAAAAGTCTTGAGGATTTAAAAATTCCATTTTAAATTAGTATTGAATTTGTAAATTTATGTTGGGAAAAGTGGATTTTTTTTTAAAAGCATAGCCGAAAACAAGGCATCAACAATTTTACTCATAAAAAAGATGTTTACTAAAGTTTAGCTGAAAAGTGAACATTTTTAAATTCTCTCAGCCCAGTAGGGAGTAGAAGTTCTCAAATAGTGAGACTGTAGTAGTCCTAAGTATAAAAGTAAGACCACCACTAAAAATTTTCTTTTTAAAGAAATTTGAGGATTAAAAATCATACTAAAATAACAAAACCAAAACCAAAACTAAGAAAAGGAAGTAGTACTTATAAATAGTATTTTACTGGAAAAGAATGTTATTCTAAAACAGTTTTCTCTCATATTCTATTACTCTCATTTTGTTCATAATGCTTCTGCTGAAAGTCTAGTTTGAGTGAAAGTCAAAATTATGCAAGTCAAGCTACCCAGTCATGTGCAACAACTCATCATTTATCCATCATTATCTAGGAACCGAGATTTCAAAGTTAAATTCTCCAGAGTCCCAACACTTTAAACCACCACAGGTAAAATATTTCTAAAACATTTTTTGTGCATGATAACGTTGGCTAATGCTTCACAATTATTTCTCTTTTATGTAATATGACAATGCCTTCAAAAAAATTCTGGCCAATGAATCAGTTTGCTGCATGTTAAACTAAGTTGGTATGCTGTGGTTTTTAGTCCTCTTATGATGATTTTAAACCTTTCCTATTTTGTCCTTTGCTGAGTTATCATTACTAACTGATTCATTGCCAAAAATAGATAACCAACTTCATAGGATTTAGTAAAATGTAGATTTTCATGATAGGTTTTGAGGGTTCACTTGAAACTAAAGCATATAGACTTTTTATAATAACTCAGAAGTTTTCATTTTAGTGTTTTGAAGGATACTCAAAATATTTCCACTTATTTGCACATTATTCTCTTTTTTATGAGAAGTTTAGTTTAGGGCACTGGAAAGCTTTTGGATAAATAAATGTTAAAGTATTCAAAGGCCCCAAGTGAATTATATAAACACCTCCCGGAAATTTCAGTAATAATCAAGAAATAATCAATTTGGAATACTAATATGTCAGTAATAGTCTAGAAAATCTGTATTCGAGTGCTTTCTCATTTAAACAATTTACTATATCCTGAAACTCAGAGTGAATCCATGACACAAAGTGAAGTAAAACTATAAATATATACAAACCAGCAAAAAAAATAAAAAATAAAAAATCCAGGTATTCATAACATGTCAGTTCTTCTTCAGTTACCTTAAAAGGGTAGCTGAAAAAAAGAGTTTTTATGTAATAATTCACTTGAGTTTGGGAGGCACCGATATGGTTTGGATGTAGGTCTCCTCCAAATCTTACCTGGAAATGAACCCTCCAATATTGAAAATGGACCTAGTGGGAGTTGTTTGGGTCATAGGAGCAGGTCCCTCAGGAATGGCTTGGTGCTGTCCTTCCCTTTGTAATGAGTGAGTTCTCACTCTGTTAGTTCACAGGAGAACTGGTTGTTTAAAGGAGACTGGCACATCCTCCTCTCTCTTTCTCTCACTTTGTGATGCACCTGCTCACCCTTTGCCTCCCATGGTAAGTAAAAGCTTCCTGAGGTCCTGACCAGAAACAGATGCTGGTGGCATGCTTCTGCTACAGATTATAGAACTGTGAGCCCCAAAAAACTATTTTTAAAGTGAATTACCCAGCCTCAGGTATTTCTTCACAGCAATGCAAAACAAACTAACACAAGCACCAAAACTTCTTAGGCTTAAGACACAGACTTTCTAAAAGACTGGGACCTAATTATAGGGTTATATAATGCTTCCTCTCAAATGTTACCACTGAATCAATAGGAAATCTGTAATTTACTCAATTTTTCCGTAAACCTAGAACTGCACTAAAGAATAAGGTATATTAATTTTATCAAAAGAAACAAAGCACCATACACTTTACTCCAGGATTTATTTAGAACACAGAAAAAAGGATCTATGAGAAAAGCAGAGCTGTGAACATACATAATATACATGTGAGCATTAACATAACATTTAGAGGGAGTACTCTACATGACACACACATTGCATCTTATGGCTCCTATACATGCAGCCCATGGGTTAACAAAGAAAATTACTTTGTACTTTTAATGTATTTTGTTGTTCATTTAGCTGTAAAGAAGAGTGCATAAAAATCTTTCCTCTGTTCGAAGATAAGAAGTTTGGAACTGTAAGCTAAAATGAGGTTTAGTAATTATTTGGAGATTTGGATGTTTATATTCTCTGTCTCCAGTGAATAAAATATATACGTTTTAGTGCTCTAAATAATGAAAATATTGAGTTTATTTGTTGCCTGTCCTTTGCTATTTTGCATGAGAACACTCTCATTTAAAAGCCAGGCAGCAGAAAATTATAGAACTTCTATACTGAAACCAAAATATTCAGGCACTAGTACCTTTCATAAATCTGTTTATTTTCATGCAGAATAGCTTTACCCAGAACTCCATATAAATAAATACTATGAAAGCACATATGCTTTGGACTGAAAAATAAAGAAAACTACAATAAAACACACTTCCTCAAGAGTCACCACTATCTTCAGATTTAAAAATTGTTATATTTATTCACTTACAGGAAAGAAAGAAGAAACAGGACAGAATACAAACAAACAAAAAGAATTCCCTGATCCTTAATTTGACACAGACAAATAACTTTTACAATTGTTTGGGGGATATTATATCCATTCATTACTGCAAAATAAAATTGGCTCTTTAGGAAAAATGAATTGTGCTCAAAAGCTTGACAATCCTATTTAACACAATAAAAAACTTCATATTAAACCAGTTCTGGTCTTTCCAAAGAAACTGAGACAAATTGTGTGAAGTCTTAACTATTTATTTGTGGTGCTCCTAGAAAAGGAAAGAGGGCATTTGCTGATCACAATCACAATGACTGACGCTTGTTTCTTAGCTCAGCTGTAAATGAGCTAAAATGATGGCCAGAGAGTAAATATCCCACAGAAGCCACTGGGTGTAAGGTGCAGACATGAGGAGAGAGGTAGGACATCTTAAATGGAGACAGAAGGTTTAAATCAGCAGAGCATTTGGTCGCATCAAATACTAATTTAAGGTATTAATCTAAAATGTTTATAAGACAAAGGTCAGTCCTAAAATTTTGCAATATAGAAGGAAAGAAAATGTTATCTATATTCCAGGTTACACTTGGGCTTTGAAGAGTCTAATTTAGCTTTTTAAGTGGCTGCTGAAAAATATCTCCATCCATCTAGATTATTCCCTTTGTTCTGAGACGTGACGGTACTGGATAAACTTAAGAAAAACAGGATGTTGAAACATTTCAGAAACCCCAAAATGTATTAGACAAATATATCTCAGATATTTCAAAAATGGTCAAGATATAATAAAAATTTGCAATCATCTTGGCTCGTCCAAAACCAAGGACAATACTAAAATACGAATTACCCAATAGAACAAAGAAAAAAAAAAGACAAAATTTTAAGAATCTATTGACATTCTTAGAGTTTATTTACATTTGAGTAAAGTAGCCTGAGGGAGAGTGAGTGAGGGACAACAAATGATGGTCCTGCTTAATGTTTGAGTCCCACAATATGGAATGCTCCAGTGTGCCCAGAGAGAATTTGGTCCACTACCGGGGTCTCAAATGTTCTTTCATTCCTTATTTGCACACGTACACACAACACACACAACACACACACACACACACATTGATGCTTCATTATCTCTTTATTTGAAGGCCATATCTGCACCTAACGACCTTGTTCTATTACTTGTTCTATGATATCTTCTATAAACATTTGCTATGTTTATAAATGTGCCAGCAAAATGACTGTGTAAAATCAGATTTAGTGTTCATTTCCTAAAACCGCAGATTAAAAATTTACGTTTATCTTTT
>NW_012114744.1:4558606-4568069 GCF_000951035.1 Colobus angolensis palliatus | reverse complement strand
AAAAATTACTATTATTTAACTGTCTAGGAAACGTCAATTGGGTGAGGTGTAGAAGATAAACAGGTGTCAAGCAAATCTAAGTTTGAATCTCAACTCTACTTTGGGCTTTAGTAACGTTGCTTTCTCACTTGGATCCTGTCTCCTCGGTCATCAAATGATATATAATGTAGCTCTTGTGAGGGATAGAGGAGATAGCAAACTGAGAACAAAAATTATACCTATAAATAACTATTCCGAAACAAAACAAAGTAAAATATATTAGACACTGCAGGATGTTGAATTGCTGACACAGAAGAAAATTTTGAATTAATCACAATAAATACAAAAGATAAAAAACTGAATAGTGGAGAAGGTGATTTCTCTGGAGCAATAGAGATAAACCCAAAGGATAACTAGACAGGCAGAAACAGAAAATTTAACAAATAATACAGAAAAAGTATTCAATGCAGTAATGCAGAGTTTTGTGATGAATAAGTATTATGTTTTTAGATGAAAAAAATACAGTGTGTTTCAGAAAATGATGCAATTAAAATCCATAGTTAAGTAATTATATTTTAAGTTTGATAAAAGAGAATCAGACATCTCAATAACAAAATTAAATTTCAGAAGACAATACAACCATATATAGATATCAAAGAAAAATAAGTCTGATCCAAGAATACTAGAACAAGGCATATTTGCATTTCAGTTGAAAATAATCAGGAAAGGTTGGGCGCCTGTTGGCTCACACCTGTAATCCCAGCACTTTGGGAGGCCAAAGAGGATAGATCACAAGATCAAGAGATCCAGACTATCCTGTCCAATATGGTGAAACCCTGTCTCTACTAAAAATACAAAAATTAGCTGGGCATGGTGGCATGCACCTGTAGTCACAGCTTCTCAGGAGGCTGTGGCAGGAGACTTGCTTGAACCCAGGAGGCGGAAGTTGCAGTGACCGGAGATTGCACCAGTGCACTCCAGCCTGGCAACAGAACGAGACTCTGTCTCTAAATAAATAAATAAATAAATAAATAAAGTAAAATAAAATAAATAAAAAATAATAATAATCAGGGGGTCAAAGTTCCTGGGCAAACAATTGAGAAAATAGAATCTATAGTCACTTAAAAAATGATTTGATAGAACTGGGCGTGGCAACTCACACCTGTAATCCAAGCATTTTTGGAGGCTGAGGTGGGCAGATCACGAGGTCAGGAGATCAAGACCATCCTGGCTAACACAGTGAAACCCCATCTCCACTAAAAATACAAAAAATTAGCCCGGTGTGGTGGCACGTGCCTGTAGTCCCAGAGAAAGGAGAATCGCTTGAACCTGGGAGGCGGAGGTTGCAGTGAGCCAAGATCGCGCCACTGCACTACAACCTGGGGGACAGAGTGAGACTCCGTCTAAAACAAAACAAAACAAAACAAACAAAACAAAACAAAACAACATTCAAAATTTAGCACTGGGAAATGGAAATGATATACTTAAAGAGCAGGTGTCATCCTTTTGATACATGTAAAATAAAAAATTAAGTGTAAGTTCCTATGGGGATTATTTTCTTAGCAGAAATCTAAATGCTATACACTCAAAGAATTTCAAGTGTTAACTTATTTGAATAGTAAGCTTCTATTCAAAACTTATATTTTGAATAGAATTATTCAAATATAAAAATATAATCAGGAAAGAAGATGAGAGAATGTAGCCAATTTATAATTTTCACCATCTTCCCTACTATCTAAATGTAAATCAGTAATTCAAATATTACTAACATAAATTTCACAATTATTTCTATAGCTTGAGAGGTTAATTAGAAAAAAAGCTGTATTAGGGAAAATAATATTCTTTACATTAAAAGAAACATTTATAAGCATATCTTCAACTGTTTCTTTTACCTCTTTCAATTCATTAACACTAATATTTTCACTTTTAAAAGATTAAACATAGCAAGTATGTTCTCCTATTCAAGTATCATCTTATCTTCTTTGCATATTGCATAGATATTTTGATAATATTTACATAATGTTAATAATAATTATTTTTTGCTCTGTCACTCTGGATGTCTTTTATTCGTGTCTTCTACCTTGGCTGTATTGTTTCAATTGCTTTTAACGAGTGTATTGTTTTTACTAAAATTTTTTAAATGACCGGTTTTCTTTTAAAAGCATTTTAAAAGCCCTGTTCATGTAAAAAGATAGTGTAATAATTTATTACTGTGTCAGACATATAGCAATCTATCTATAAATAGAAACAAATATTGGTATATTCTAATATTAGTGATCAGTTTGACTAGTATCACTGTTTTCTTCATATAGATATTTTAACATATTTATCATGCTGAATTATTGGTTTTAAGTACTTAACTACTTTATTAGATTGTAAGCTAGCAGAGAAAAGATATTTTATTTATTTCTGTATCCTGAAAATGTAGCACAAAGTCTGTCCAAAGAAACTTTTATTAATTAAAAAAAAGCAAAAACTAAACCATGCACTAAAAACATAGACACAGAGAAGGAAAAAGTAAAGAAGTGGGAATAAAAATGATAATATATTTTAAAATAAAAGTCCTGGTTTTTAAATACTAGGTAAAGTAGGGGACACCTTCAGCTCAGAATGCAGCCTTAAATATATCTAGTACACCTGTTTGTCCAACCCTATTCAATTATGCACCATCTGTTCCAGAAATACTTATTGTGAACACAACCTGTTTCCTGCACTGTGCTATATGATGAAATCGAAGTGCTTCCCAAGAGTCTATGTTTATGGCTGTTTAATAATTTTTTTTTTTTTTAGAATTACACCATTCAGTATAGCATACTCTACTTGCACATCTGAACATAGAGTAAAATGAAGCATTGGTAGGATTTTTCATTACCAAAAACTGAAAGCATTGACATTTTTATTTCCAAATCCAGTGCTCACTCTGGTATTAATAGGTTGTTTCACCTTTCTCTGAAGGCTGTGAGTTAACAAACAAAAAATCAAACACACAAACTTTGCTTATATTATATAATAGTAAATTAAGTCTGGAAGGAAATATAAAGGAAAGGAAAAAGATGAAGAATTTACCACGAAGTGAGGAGAAGTACTGGAACCAAAGATAATCTGACTAGATAATCTTTAATGATAAATATGAACTATAAAAATGTATACTATATTAACTGAAGGCAGATTTAAATGTTTAAGTACAAATTTGTATTTAAACTGCAGCAATTTCTGCCCATAGTCTACAAGCACCAAGGATAGGTGATTGATGACAACGTATTTCTTTCTTGTTACTTCCTTCAGGGTCCTTCTCAGAAAGGACTTTACATTTTTTTCATGAGTTAAATGTGATGGAAAAGCAATGTCTTCTCCCATGAACTTTCCCTGGGTGCAGCTTACTCTCTCAAATCTAAGCAGTTTGTGGGAGGCTTATACCTCTAGAGACTGAGTGGTCCCACCTGCTCTGCAGAGGTACTGGCTGTCATCTGGCAGCTGAAGAACATCTGTGGCACAGCTGTGAGATCTACAGGGAGTTATTCTGTGAACTGAAGTTTTTCAAAATAAAGAAAAGGCAACTTTCAGACTAAAATCAGTCTCCCAAACTTCAGGAAGTCTTAGGTTGGGAGAATGGAGTACAGAGAAAGAAATAGAACAAGGAATAGATAAGCTAAGCAAGGAAAACACCAAATGAGAAAAGTATGACATAGTCAAGCAAAACAAAGTCACAGTAAACACAATGGAAAACTAGAAGAAAGTATAGAAAGAGCAACACACAATGAAGGAAAACTTAGGTGGCAAGCCAAAACTTTTTCTTTTAAATCCCTGACTACGGCCATCAGTGTGTTTTTGAGTAGAGAAAGACAACGTTCTTTTTCCAGCACTGTGGCATATTTTCACAGCTTCACACTTAATTGACTCTAAACATTCAATTTAAAAGACACATAAGAACGCTTGGAGTCTGAATTCAAAAAAGGAACCAATAGGGCCATCTCATTATTTTAAAAACCATGGAGTTCTCCAAATTTGAGGGCAATAGGTAAGTCTGTTTAGGTCACTTTCCCTCTCTCACTAGAAGGCTATTTGTTAGAATGCTTGATTTTCTGATTTTTTTGCCCAGGAAAATAGAGTTCAGCCAGTGAAAAGCATTATGATGTTAAAAAAAAAAAAAAAAAAAGACAATGTTGCTTTAAATTCTTTGAATGCTCATGAGAAACTGTACAAATTCATTTTTCAGACATGTTTTTATTTGTTTGCAATAGAAATAGAAAATTGCACTAGCTACTTAAAAACAGCCCCACTGAATGGAACTTGTTATAAAATACAGCTACCTTCAAAGGTACCTTTGTACAGTTTACAGCTACCAACAGTCATTAGTGTTGTAGATAGCGTAGATATAATTGAAGGCCAGTATATATGAAGGATATTTAAGAATATACTTATTGAGTAGCAATTACAAGCAAAACTCTGCTCACTGCTTATAATGAAAAGAAGGAATATAAATACTGTCCTTCGTCTTAAGATATTTGAAATAGAATTCCTTTACAGCTATCATGATATGTCATTACAATTGTTTTATTTAGAAGGTACTAAAGAAATTAAAATAAAAAAGAATAAACGCTTTATTGGTTAGCACTAGAAAGATTCCATAATATATTGGCCAATGTGTATAGCAGAATCTCTGCTTCTTAAACCATAAAAAATAGATTAATATATACTAAGAATCGTTCTGCTATACTTCCTTTTCTCCAGTTTTATAATTGTGGTATTACATATATTTTACCATCTTACTTGTTTTTTCTTTTCTTTTCTTTTCTGAGATGGAGTCTCACTCTGTCGCCCAGGTTGGAGTGCAATGGCGTGATCTCAGCTTACTGCAACCTCTGCCTTCCAGATTCAAGCGATTCTCCTGCCTCAGCCTCCTGAGTAGTTAGGATTACAGGCACTCACCACCACACCCGGCTAATTGTTCTATTTTTAGTAGAGACAGAGTTTCACCATATTGGTCAGGCTGATCTCGAACTCCTGACCTCGTGATCTGACCACCTTGGCCTCCCAAAGTGCTGGGATTACAGGCGTCAGCCACTGCGCCCGGCCCCCATCTTTCCCATTTTAAGCATACAGTTCAGTGATATTAATCACCCAACATTCATAATGTCATAGAAACATCCATCTCCATAACCATTTCATCTTGTAAAACTGAAACTCTTTATCTTTTAAACAATAACTCCCCATTCTCCCCTTCCCCTAGTCTCTGGCAGCTATTATTCTCTTTATGACTTTTACTATTTTATTAACTCATATAAGTGAAATCGTAAAGTATTTGTCTTTTTGTATCTGACTTATTTCACTTAGCATTAATGTCCTCAAGTTTCATTCATGTGGTAGTGTATGCCAGAGTTTCCTTCCTTTTAAGGCAAAGAATAGTCTGCTGTATGTATATTTCATATTTTCCTTTCCATTCATACCTCCATTGACACTTGGACTATTTATGTACTTTTAGGTATTGTAAATAATTCTGCTATAAACATGAATATACAACTATCTTAAAGACCTTGTTTTCCATTTTGGGGAGTATATAACTAGAAGTGAAATTGCTGATTATTATGGAAATTCTACTCTTTTTTGAGAATCTACCGTAATGTTTTTCATAGAGATTGTGCCATTTTACATTCTACCAACAGTGCTAAGGGGTCCAGTTTCTCCATATTCTCAGCAACACTTGTTACTTTCTGTTTTTTGTTTGTTTGTTTTTTATAGTAGTCATCCTAATGGGTGTCAGGTGATATCACACTGAAGTTTTGACTTGCATTTTCCTAACGATTAGTGATGTTGAGCATCTTCCCATGTGGTTTTTGATCATTTTTATGTAATTTTTTGGAAATAAGAGCATGGGTTTAAATTACATAGGGAAATTCAAAACCTAATTGTCACTTCTCATCCCTGTGTTTTGAAACCAACCTCCCAAAACTCCAGGTCCCCCAAATGTGAACAGAGTGTGTTCACTTTGTCTCAGAGAGTTGCCACAAGTGTTCCGTGAAATAAAGCGTTTATCACTGTTTTACTATATTTATTGAATTTGAATAAATGATATCTGTTTTTAATCACATCTACAAGACTCTAATATAAAGTCTAGATTCAAAATATTAGCTTCATAATATTTAATTATAGAGTGCTGTATTTTTCATTTTGATAGATGTAATTTATCTAAGAAGGATATATTAAATAATATTTGGGGGATAAAAGGTTAAAATGAACTTAAAAGAAATGTCCTTTCATCAAATATTTCAAATATGTTCTTTTTTTTCCAAAAACAAAAACCAATCTGGAAATTGTGATTTTGATCCAATTTCTAACACAAATTGTTATCATAGAAACAAAACATACCAAATTAAAGATTACTTGTTCTTCTATTACATAGACATAAAACATTGAAGTTGTTTTGTTAATTACTATATATTAACTAGTACAAATCCAGTACAGTAAAACCTAAAGTACATAGAAAGACCATAAAACATGGAAAAGTAATAAAATAATTGTAGATTAAGTGGTAAATAAGATTGCTGTTATAATGGATTTATAATGATAAATAAGATTACTGTTATAGTGGTATAAGATTGCTAATAATGGATCATCCCTCTTTTTTTCTTCAAGATAAGAACCAGGACCTTGATCTTTCTGTTCCTGGTGTTTCTCACAGTGTTAGCACTTGGGCCTTGCTCAATGTTTCTTGGATGCGACAACAAAATCGTTTCCATAATGTCAACCCTTAATTTAATAGAATACCTTAGACTAGATAATACCTATATCCATAACTTTCAGGTTGTGGTCTAAAATAATACATGTGTTATTTTTTGAATGGGCATAATTATCAACCATTTATATAGCTCACTTAAAAACACAGGAACTTCTACAATGATGCAGATACACTTGAAATTCAGGTATACTCTCTGTTAACAAATATGTTCATTATAATCAAAATAATTAAAGAGAGATTGAGGAATAAGATAATGATATTACTCCTCATAAAATTATATTGTTTTCTTTTTAGCCCCTATATACATTTTGTTCTATTGATTTTGAAATTATACTTTCTAATAATTTATATTATCTTTAGTGATTAGTATTGAAGGTTACTATGCATATTTCTGACTACAACTGTTGCTGAAGAGGGGTCTGCTATTAGCTTAATTGTCATTCCTTTTTAATTGAAGTATATTTAATCTCTGGCTCGCATCAAGATGTTTAGGTCCTTGAATGTCTTTACAGTGTGGACTTGTTTTATTTATTTATATTTTAGAACTGCTCTATCAAAATATAATTTACATATAAAAAACTATACATATGTAATCTATACAACTTGATGAATTTGGGAATAAATATATACCCATGGAACCATTATCAAGAACTATGCTATAAATATGTCCATCACCTCCAAATGTTTCCTCCTGTGAAAGAAAAATAAATCTTGGGGCCCCCAAATTTCCCTTAAGCTAAAGGGAAAAGTCAAGCTGGGAACTGCTTAAGACCGTCCTGCCTCTCATTCTATTATTCAAAATCACCACTCTGCTCACTGAGACAAATGCATACATGATTACCTCCTTTGGAGAGGCTAATCAAAAACTCAAAAGAATGCAACCAGAGACCCAATTTGTCTCTTACCTACCATGACCTGGAAATCCCCTCTCTGATTTGAGTCTTCGTGACTTTGCTTTGAGTTGTCCCCCAATGCCAGACTGAAGCAATTGTTAATCTTGCATATGTTGATGTGCCATGTCTCCCTAGAATGCATAAAACCAAACTGTGCTCTGACCACCTTGGGCACATGTCATAAAGACCTCCTGAGGTTGTGTCACGGGCGTGCATCCTCAACCTTAGCAAAATAAGCTTTCTAAATTAACTGAGACCTGCCTCAGATTTTCAGAGTTCACATTTTGGTAACCACAGAGGGATTCTGAGTGGAGATACTCCTGATTTTGACAAATATCCTAACAGTGCTTGATACCACCATCAGATGACTTTATAGCTCAAACCAATAAGACAATTTGCTGAGTTCTGAGAGCACCCCCTCCAGATAATCCCTGATTTCCCCAAAGTTGGTCAAGATCTAAAGTTTATTTTGCTATACACCTCTTCTTTTTCTGGAGTTTTACTTGCTTCCAACAAAGAAGGCAAGATTTCCTGTTTCCATGATGATAGAAGGCAAATAACTCCTTTATGGAGTTTGAGTACTTCCAACAGGAAAAAATAAGAAAAAATGAGAAAAGGAAAAACAATAATTTTTATTTTTTTACTGTTTCTAGAATGGTAGAGAGCAGTCTACAGTCAGAGACCCATCTCTAGGTAAGTAATTGAATCGGAGTTTGTCTTGGCTAAAATGACAACCAGATGGTCTTAATTTCTCCTTACCATTAGAACACTCAGTTATCACATAAGTTGCACACTCATTTGTTTTTGTTTTACTTAACTGTTTTTTTGGTTTTTGTTTCTGTTGTTGTTGTTGTTTCAGTCTTTTTCACATTGGGTTTGACCAACTCTATCTGACTTGATCAAATCCAAAGGAAAGTTCCAAATTATGGAGAACTAGGCTTCTAAAGTGGCTAAATTCCCTCCACCCCAAAAATAAAAGGTGTTACGGTGGGGGGAGAAAAAAACCTGCAAAAGAAAAGAAAAAAAGAAAAGAAATATATATTTTTATTTTGACTGCTTAAGGCACTGTATTTACATAAAAGGCCACCTTTCTGCTAGCCAGGCCAAACTGAAAGAGCACTGTCTATAACCCCAAGCTGAGGTCCTGTTTTTTTCTTTTTTCTCTTTTCCACCACAACAGCCTAAGTTTGATTCCTAACTCTTTCTGGTTTGATACTTGGTACTTCTGAAAGAGCAGGAATTTGTCCTAGCTAAAATATGGTAATGAGATTTAAAAGGATTTCTTTTAAGAAGTTCCATGGTTAAAAGCCAGCTTAATAGGCTCATATCCAAGATGTGTGTTTATATGTACATGTGTGCACTTGTGTATTTAAAAGACTTTCATGTTTCATGTTTTCTTTCTCTTCTATGACTTTTTTTTTTTTTTTTGAGCAAAAGATTTTTTTCTTCTCAGTTCACTGAACTCTGTTTTCACCTGATTATTGACTTAACTAGTTATTGCAACAGTGGCTACTCTTGGGTTTTTAAGTAAGATAGCCATTTATACACTTAGAAATGTCTTTGTTTAAACACAATATATTTTAATTGCACTGTAAAAGCATCACATGGTCTAGACTCATAATAACTCTCCCTTTTTGGAGACCCAGGATTCAGTGTGGGCTCTGTGCAGAGCTCAGAGATCCAGTTAAAAAAATAGGTAGTCCCTGCTCTCCTTATACAATCCTATGATAAATTTTTATACTTTTATGTTTGATTTGACATCCTCTTTAATCTCCCTCTAGCATCACCAGACATTTTCTCTCTGTATCTTGAGATATAAATTTTGCTATCTAATTTTTCATCTAAGAGTAGTTTC
>NW_012114744.1:4556035-4558476 GCF_000951035.1 Colobus angolensis palliatus | reverse complement strand
CAGTATGCCCAACACATCTATGTATTTATGTGTTGTGTATGCAATGTTTTGCTACTAAAAATATATAAAATATCTCTAATTAATTGGGTTAAAATAATAAAAGTTCTTAAATCAGATACTAAAAAAAAGACTAGTCAAATGCTTTTCAAGTTCATATGACTTAAGTAAAATATTCATAAGTTGGCTTTAAAATTATTGATAAAATAATATTAAAAATGTCTTAAGAGTTTGCCAGCATACACTTTTATTTGCATTTGTTAATCAAGCAATTTCATTTTTAACCCTACCAAGTACTACAAGGTGTCAAAATTTGGCAGAGGTGATAGAAAACTAAAACTCATCCTGAAAGAAGATGATCTCTGCTTGTGAAATTTTTAATAAATATCACAATTTATTGTATTGGTTTAATAAAGGACATTGTATTGGTTTAATAAACAATAGGTACATCTTAAATTTAGTAACATTACCATGACTTTAACTTTGTGGTTTTTGGTAGTCTAGTCCACAGGCAGTAATGTTTGTTATTGCCTTTGTTTCAAAGGTAACTATGCATTAAGTCCCTCCAAAAGTTAGTTTGACTTACACCCAGGAATGAACAAGGACAGGTCGGAGGCTAAAAGCAAAATGGAGTCAATGAGGTCAAATCTTTGTCACTGTCTCAGTTACAATTTTGCAATGAAAGATTTATAACTTTAAATCTCAACCATCACACTTTTCATAAATAATCTAGGTAAACAATTAAAATAATAAAATTAGGTAAATGTAATGGGATAAACACTTGTAGACAAGCTTGTCGTAATTTAGAACATAAAGTTATATTAAATTAAATAATAGGTATTTCATTATTTGGGTATTTCCCAATAAAAATATATTTTAGGAAAACATTCTTTCTTAAAAAAAGTCCTTTTTAAAAGAGTGGACATTTTTTGTCTAAATCAATGCTTATTTAAAGTATACGCAAAAAAACATGGTAAAAGGAACCAGGAAGTAAGAGAGAAGTAAAAAAAGTTATAAAAATAAAAGGTATTTTTTGGTAAGAAAGCTTTAAGAGAAATGATTTTATATGAGAAAGAATTGTGTATGGTATTTTAGAGCTAGAATAAAATGACTAGTTGTTTAAGAAAGAGGGATGTTCAAGACAAACCGGAAAGTCCAAGCATGTCATGAATGGTCTGTTTAAGTCACAATAAAAGGATTTACAAAGAATAACCTACATGATCAAGTTGCCTATAATTAAAGGAAAATTAAATGGTTTTTAAAGATTGCGTTTGATGTGATGTAGAAAAAACACATATACTAAATATTGTTTGGAACAATAAAATTTTCCTAAGAGATTGATTTACTCTTAAGAAATTATAAAAGATTTTATTTTATATTTTAACCCAAAGTTTTACTTTTATTGCATCTCTCCATTTTCGATTTTCTCTCTCCTTTAAAAGGGCATGAAATAGTAATGCTCTGCAACTCATTTTCAACTCATATAATTTTTTTTTCTGGAGTCCTGTTATAGTGACCTGATACTAATAATATTTTCTTAAAGGCCTAAAGGAAATATTTTCTTCCAACTTAATCTTCTATGCAGTGCAGAAGCTTGTTTCTTTTGCTAACTGGCCTAAAAGATTTACGTTTTATCAAAACAATTCCTATGACATTACTATTAAATCTTAGTTTGCTTAGAAAAAACTGACATGAAATTTTTTATTTTAATTAACGTTACTACATTAGTGAATCTTTCTGTATGTGCTTTTAAATTTCTTGTGACATTGAGTTACAGGGTTTTAACTCGTGGGTCTAAAAAGGACATCAAGTCCTGACAAATCTGAAACCCTGACAGCAAATTAATCCTCATCTTCATGCCCAGTAGAAGATGCCAATTGGAATAAAATGCATTCCCAAGACGTAAGGCCAGAAATTTAAGCTAGTCAACTCCTCAAGGCCCAGGGGCTATCACAGAAGAGGTGGGAAAGTGAGAATATAAACACCAATTTTTGAAAGATGAAAATAGGTTCAGTTTCTCTATAAATTAATCATGAATGTCAAAGGCACAGTAATGCAAGACCAGAATATGAGCTCCTGTGTCAGATTAACTAGATTTTATTGAAGCATTAACTGACTTCTTAATAAAGGTTATAGGGTTATAAAAGGTTAATGGAAGTTATATCTTATAGCTAAGATTAAAATTTTATAGATTTTTAATAAAATTTTAAATAAAACCCAAATAAATGTAATTGGATTTATGCTATTTTTACTAGGGTTTATTGTTTGGAAAGTAAGACTCCTCTCTCAAAGAATGAAGGTTTTTGCCCTTTCTTTCTTTTCTTTTCTTTTTTTTTTTTTTTTTATTTTTTTTTTTTTTTTGAAATCCCTGAATTATCACTTTGGTTAAATGAATGACTGATTTTACAATGACCTCTGATCCTATTTTGTGATACCAAATGTTT
>NW_012114744.1:4529561-4555985 GCF_000951035.1 Colobus angolensis palliatus | reverse complement strand
TTTTATAGATTTTTAATAAAATTTTAAATAAAACCCAAATAAATGTAATTGGATTTATGCTATTTTTACTAGGGTTTATTGTTTGGAAAGTAAGATTCACCTCTTAAATTTTCAAGGTTTTTGCACTTTCTTTCCTTTCTTTTATTTCTTTTTTTTTTTTTTTTTTTTTTTTTTGAAATCCCTGAATTATCACTTTGGTTAAATGAATGACTGATTTTACAATGACCTCTGATCCTATTTTGTGATACCAAATGTTTTAAACCTTTGATATTTGACAAACTTTCCAAAATCATGAATGATAAAATTATGTCTCTTTCTGACCTAATTAATCCTTTAAGATATGAGTTTTGCTAAAGTCCAAAAATGACATAAGTTTACTTATTAGGTAGAAATATTATACAGGAAACATTGTCAAATATGAAATGGTGTTTGGTTTTCTTTGGGTTGTATTTGTATAAATGTTATTGGTATGTGTTCCAAAATCATGGGAAACTCCTATAATTCTGATATGACTTAATGTATGCAATTAGGAATAATTATAATGGTTATATTAAATTATTGTGTGCCACAGAGGTAAGAAATTTCCTTGTCAACTGTGTCTTTAGTTGTGGCTGCCCTAAAACCTTTTGTCATCCATGGACAATTGTCTTGTTTTGGTCTTCCTTAGAAGGTGGTTTTATAATCAGCTATAGAACTTTAACAAGTGTTCCTAATTTCAGGTTTCTGATGACTTTGGAGACCGTGAAATTAGAACAGGGGAAAAACGTTTCAGCACTCTTATGGAGAGCCAAAATGTTCATGAATATCAAGCAGGAGAGGGGTTAACTGCATAAACTAAACTGGTAGAAGACTAAGGTAATCTTTTGAAGTTTTTTTCTTAAAATATTTCTGATCCTTTGTTTAGTTTTTCAGAGTCAGGAAAACTTTTCTTTTAAGCTATTTAGAGCTTTTAGCAGTTAAGTAAGGTATATTCTCAAGAACAAAATTTGGAGCATATCTGTTTCTCTCTACCTGATTTCTCCATGATTTGAAAACTGTGAGTATTCTTAACCTATAACAATACAGGTATTTGTGCAAGTGAAATCTGTTTTCACTTGTAAGAGGACACAATTGAAGAAACTGGTTATTTAACCAAGATTTTGACTGAAATGATGTACCCTCTTTTAAAGAATCAAACTTGACTTATACAGCCAATTAAAGTTCCCCATGGAAAAAATAAAAACTGGCCTCATACCTTCGCCTACACAGCCCCTGTGGTAGGTAATGAATGCCACTTTATGACAGGCCCAGGAGGCTCAAGGTTATCTTGGAACCTCAAGGGGAGAGGATCACCCAGGTCATAGGTATTTGATGGCTCAAATCCATGACTGGGTTAGTCTTTTGAAAAGTCTTACCTGAGATTCCTCCTATTGAACACAGTTCCATCAAAGCCAATTGAAACGCCTATGTAAAAATAATTATTCTTGTTTCACTGTATACAAATATTTAGGCTAAATCTGATAAAACAAACCAGATCTACCATAATTTGTCTGTAGTAAAAATGTGAAATGGGAAATATTATGTTTCAAAACTATAGGTCACCTGTTGTTAGAGTCTAGTCTTTTCTAATGATTTTCAATTTCTATTATTTTTTACAGTTTGGGCTGAATTCTAGGTTTTCCTGCCTACAAGTCTCTAAAAAATTCTTATTTTTCTTCTTTATTTTCCTGAAAAGAAACCTCATTTTTCCTAATTTGAAATCACTGAAAACTAAACTGTGCTTTTATAAAGCCCTGGATAAACAACTTAAACTTCAGAAGAAAATAGCAACAACCTATTTACATACATAAGCCACTTTCATACCTGCCTACTGATGTATGGACTTCACAGTAATGTGGCCTATATCAATTTTCCAGGATTGTTCTTATGTTTGTTATTTTTCTCCTTTCCTCCCCCTATTTTCTCTTCATATGACATGAGACTTCACAACCTGCTAAAATGAGCTTTCCTAATTAGTCGGGACCTAACCATTTAGGATTAAACCATTCTAGCTAGCCATGAGAGATTAGATGAAACCTGAGACCAGAGACTCATTTTTTCTAAGATATTTTCCCCAAAAGATTTTAAAAAAGAAAAGCAGGGATATGTGAAAGAAAAATAAATCTTGGGGCCTCCAAATCACTACTGCTTAGGGCCAACCTGCCCCCATTCTATTCAAAGCCCCCCATCTGTCACTGAAATAAATGCGTATCTACTTGCCTCTTTGGAAGAGGCTAATCAAAAACTCAAAAGAATAAAACCATTTGTTTCTTAACTACCTATGACTTGGAAATCCCTTCCCTGCTTTGAGTTTTCCCTCCTTTGCTTCAAATTTGTCCTGCTTTTCCAGACCAAACTAATGATCATCTTGCATATATTGATTGATGTGTGATGTCTTCCTAGAATGTATAAAACCAAACTGTACCCTGACCATCTTGGGCACATGTCATCAGGACTTCCTGAGACTATGTCACAGGTGCATGTCCTCAAACTTAGCAAAATAACTTTATAAATTACCTGAAAGCAGTCTCCAATTTTCAGGATTCACACTCTTCTTTTTACTATTATTATTATTTTTGAGAATAACATTTAACATTATATCTACCCTCTAAGCAATTTTTTAAGTATACAATACAGTATAAATGCCACTATGTGCAGATTTCTAGGATGTATTCATCTTTACTAACTTAAACTTTGTACCCTTTTTTAAAAATTTGTCTTGATTGGTACATTCTATGCTTCCTGTGTTTGTGGAATCATTACTTTCATCAGTTCTGGAAATTCTCAGACATCACCTCTATGAATATTGCTTCTACTCCATTTTCTCTAATCTCTTCCTCCTAGACTCTGATTATGCACTTACACATTTTCATGTTCATGTATTTTATCACTTTTGCATTGTCCATTCCCTTGTCTTTCTATGCAGCTTTCTCGGTTACTTCTTTGTGTATATACGTGTAAACCAAAAATAAAATTCTAAAGAACCCCCAACCATCTGAATGGACTTCTTCCTCGGTCAGGTCTCTTAAAACTTAACATGAAAGACTGGTTCAGGCCATGAAGGGAAGTAGGGGTTGAACATGCCTCATTATACCTCTCCAGAATTAACATCAACGCGGACTTTAAGTCTATTAAGAAACATTTTGCAATATATTACCTCTGAAGCCTGCTAGCTAAAAGCTTCATCTGCATAGTGAAACTTTCGTCTCCACAATCTCTTATCACAAATATTCCTTTCTATTGATCCTAGGTCTTTAGAAAACCTCAACCAATTGCCAACCAGAAAATGTTTAAATTTGCCTGTAGCCTGGAACCTCTAGTTTAAATGTTTAAATTTACCTATATCCTGGAACCCTTCCCTCCCTTCAAGTTGTCCTGCCTTTCTGGACCAAATCAATGTATTTCCTAAATGTATTTGATTGATGTCTCATGCCTCCCTACAATGTATAAAACCAAGCTGTACCCCGGCTATCTCGGGGACATGTTCTTGGGACCTCCTGAGGGCTGTTTCATGGGCCATGGTCACTCATATTTGGCTCAGAATAGGTCTCTTCAAATATTTTACAGAGTTTGACTCATTTCATCAAAATATTCTTCAACAATTCTCTTTAAAATGATGTCAAATGTGTAATTCCATCTATCTAGTAGCAGTTTTCTTGTACTTTTCATATATTTTATATTTATACTTCTTATTTCAGGAGTGCTTTTCTTTCCATCTGTCTGTTCATTCTGATTATTACTCAGTATATGCTTATATTTAAATGCAGCCAGTTTATCTTTAAACATTTTGTATACAGCTATTATCTATATTTAATATAGGATTTTCCAGCGTATACAGACTGTTGTGGCTACATCTGTTACTTGTGCATTTCATTGATTCTCCTTATGATTGCCGGCCTTTTAGCTGTCTGAATATTATTGTTTGCTCATTTCTTTATGTTCATTTATGTACTGTATTATGAGATTCATATAGGAACAACTAACTGCATGAGTTTATTACAATAATAATAGCAGCTTGAGGATAACCTCAACCCAGAACCATTATAGCTTATTTGAGAGTTTTGCTTCAAGAAGGAAGTTCAAGTTCAGAAGTTCAGGAACCCTACCACTGGAATCCACTCCTAAGCAACTCCACCCTACTCAGTGTCTGCTGACATCTCGGCTCCCATCTGTTCTGGCTACCTACCTCTGTGGTCCTGATTGCCAAGTACTAATGATCAGGCTCTGGAAACCAAACTCAACTCCTGATCTTACAGATTCCAATGTTGTTTCACAATGCCCCAGCTCATATTAATTCTTTGTGCTTTTAATTAATTAATTAATTGATTTTTGGATAGTGAGGGTGTTTCCTGGATAATTTTTTTTTCAGAGCAGCAAGTGTATTAGATTTCTTTTTTTTTCCAGAATAAAAGAAACAATAAAGGACAATAGGCTTCCCTATTGTCTGTTCCCTATCTATCTATCTGCACAGCAAAAGAAACAATCAACAAGTGAAGAGACAACCTACAGAATGGGAGGACATACGTGATAAGGGGTTAATTTTCAAAAGATATAAATAACTCAAACAACTCAACAGCAAGAAAATAAATAACCTTATTTGAAAATGTGCAAATGACCTGAATAGATATTTCGCAAAAGAAGACATGCAAATGGTAAATGAAAAAATGCTCATTATCACTAATTATTAGGAAAATGCAAATCAAAAACACATTAAACTATCATCTCACGCCTGTTAGAATAGCTATCGTCAAAAAAACAAAGATAACAAGAATTAGGAAGGATGTGGAAAAATGGAAACCCTCATCCATGTTGATGGAAACGTAAACTAGTACCACCATGATGAAAAGCAGTATGAAAATACCTATAAAAATTAAAAATAAAACTATCGCATAATCTAGAAATCCAACTACCAAATATATATCCAAAGGAAATAAAATTAATATGGCAAATAGACATCTGTACTCCCATGTTTATTGCAGCACTATTCACAATAGTCAAGATAATGACCAAACTAAGTGCCCATTAATGGAGGAATAGTATTTAAGACATAAAAATAATAAAATATTGTCATTTGCAACAGTGTGAATGAATCCAAAGAACATTATGTTAAATGAAATAAACAAGAAAAAGAGTGACAAATATCCCCTGATCTCCCTCATATGTGGAATCTAAAAATGTTGATCTAGAGAGTAGAAAGATGGTTACTGTTGGCTTGGGTGGTTACGGAGGATGTCGTTGGTGAAGAGGTATGGAGAGATGTTGATCAAAGGATATATAATTATAGCTTGATAAAAGAAATATATTCTGATGTCGAGAACAGGGAAATGAATGGAGACAGAAAGTAGGTGAACGATTGCCTGGAGTCAGAGGGTGTAGGACGTATATGTGGTGGGCAGGTGGGTGGGGAATGACTATTAATGGCTATGAAGTTTTTTGGGGGGTCATGAAAATGTTCTATAATTGATTGGTAATGGTTACATAACTGTAAACAAACTAAAAACCATTAGATTTTACACCTTAAATGAGTGGATTGTATAATATGTGAATTATATTTTAATAAAGCAATTTTTAAAATTATCTATTTACCCATTCATTTGAGAGAACAGAGACAGATTTTTCAATTAAGTAGTTTACCCATTTATAGAAATCGGAAATTCTGAAATGTGGGTCAGGCTGGAAATTCAAGGGACACTTGATGTTAAGATCTTTAGTCTGAAATTCGCAGGACAGGCCAGCATGCTGGGAACTCAGTCAGGGTTTCTATGTTGCACTCTTGAGGCAGAATTTCCTTTCTATCAGATGACCTCAGTCTTTTTCTTAAGGTCTTCAACTGATTTGATGAAGGCCACCCACATTATGGAGATCAGTTCACTTTAAAGTCTACTTATTCTACTTATTCTAAAGTCTACGTATTAATTACATCTAACAAAATACCTTCACAGCAACATCTAGACTAATGCTAGACCAAACAACCCAGCACCACAGCCTATCCAACTTGATGCATAAAATTGACCATCACAGCAAGTCTTCAAAAACTGTGTCTAATTCAGGTCTAATTTTTATCAAATAGAGGTTTCCTCTAAATTTCTGCTCAATTATGGCACTAAAATTAAAAATTCTAGATAGATATTTTTATTAAAATTATCTTTTTTGTTAAAATTTTTATTAAAATTATTTTATTAAAATTAAGACACAGAGTATAGAAAAAAATATGCGCAGGGGAGTATAAATGACATTTTCCCCAAAATTCTCTTGATCTTTTCTTCCTCTCACTTTACTCTTTGCTGTAACTGAATTAAGAGTGTATTTCTAGTGCTTCATTTTTTTTTTAACAATTATACTTATGCCTGATAATATGGCTTTATAAGAAGATTTGATAGGCAGAAGTACCTAGGTGTGGGAAAATTACCCAAAGTAGCCACTGAAGAAAAGTGACTCTCTCTAAATAGTTGCATAACATTTGTTAATAAACCTACAGGATGGAAAGCACAGAAAAAAATGTGATATCACTTTTTTTCTGGTTTTATTTTTATCCAATACATGGTGGGGTGGGGGCCGCCAGTCAACCCCCAGGGAAAATCTATTGCACAGCAATCAGTAAATCAGTCCATTCAGGAGAAGGCATTTTCTACCTTAAGTATTCACTCAGCCACCTTTGTAGACTTAAAAACATTCATGATATGTTCACGGGATAAATCTTGTCATGCATTTTACTCTGTCTCCAAGAAATGTAGTTCTGAGACAGTAACCCCCTATCATCTAATTCCTGTTTGTTCACATATACTGATTGCATTCTACTGTATGGACTTCACCAAAGCCTACACGATGACATTCGTGGGCCATTTAACTTTACAGCTATGTTGATATAAGGCTGAGTAGATTAAGATATTAAATTATTTTCTCCAAAATAAAATATGCTTTTATGATAAATACATTAAAACATTTTCTACACTCCCTAGAAGTTTCATGAGTTCTGGACAAACTGTGCCCACTGTGTCTAATAGAGAAATTGTCTTTGGCTTCATTTTCTCCCTAGTTTCCAACTTTCACTACTCTCCAAGCAAAAATGTTTACCTTTCTAACTTTGAGAGAAAAATAGAATCCCAGTTTTAGAAATAATTACAGAAAAACATAAACTATTTCACCCGCATAAAAATATACTTCTTTGAGTTCTAAGCGGTAATTTAAAGGGTCAGACTTTTTATATGACTAGCCAAGATCCTCTGGACGTAAAAATGTAAGAAAACTTAATGTGTATATTAATAACCCACATTATCATACAATCAAGATTTTACCATGAGGCTTTATATTTAATCACTTAATTTTGGAATGCTAATTTTATGTAATATAAAAGAAGATATTTTAAATAAATCAAGTCTAAGAGAAAGGGAATTAAAAAGACTGTTGAGGTACAATATTGGCTACATGTAAATATTAAGAAATATCATTTTTTATCAGGAAAAGCTATCATTTACTCTAAATTTTGATTAGAACATTTAGGAAAAACTATTAACAGTCACTTTTGTACCTTTTATTTCTTGAATTATTGATTTCCAAAGAATGTTTGGAAACATTGTAGTTCTCAACAAATCATTTATAGATTCCCTTTCCTTAATAGTATGTTTAAATCAACCTGATCAAGTACCCATATTTAACAGAAATAACACAGAATAATTTAAACCAAATTTGGCATGGCAAATAAATTTACAAGACCTCCAAAGAATACCCAGATTTGTAAGAACATATGTATAATACATGTATGTGTACATATACACTTGAAATATAGTATACAGATGAAAAATATAAGAACACAAAATAATATGTAAAATATAAAAATATGAATATGGATTCATATATGAATCCATATATAAATATGGATTATCATATATGTACTTGAAGTATAGGTTATGTTTGAAGTGAAATGCAATATAATTTAGGTGCACCAAAAAACAATGTGTAAATATCCACATTCATATATTATATAAAAAATATTAATATATAAACATATCATATATTTATATATAGACATATGTATCAATAACATATAAACATATCATATATTTATATATAGACATATGCATTAATAATATATTTATATATATTATATATTAATATGTATAACATATATAAATAACATAACATTTAGACTATAGCTTATACATATGAAATATATATGAGACATAATAGTTTGTATTTGAAGATTAGCTCAATCTGGGAATACAAAATATCTATGCCCTCATTGTGTATGTCTAATTCTCATCTTACATATGTGTCTATATCTACTTACGTATCTGTAGCGATACTGATATAAAAAGACCTACAGCACCACCAGTCATATAAAAGTCTGGCACATACAATTATGTGTACATAATGTATTTAAGTCCATAATACTTGATATTGATAGTAAACAACTATGATAATGGTTTATGTGTTTACTACACTGTAATTTTATCTGATAGTTTATTATTTATTAACATTAATATATTTACTATAAACTATATGTTGTATTAGGCTTGCAGCAGCCTCATACATCTTGGACTACCATATCTTCTGACTGCATCAGTTTCTCTGTGCTTGGTTTAATCTCTTGGTATTTTGTTCATCGTGACCCTTAGCATACAAAGTCCACTGTTAATGTTGCCAGTAAGAAGCCACATCAAGTGATTGAACTGGAAACAAAATTAAAAGTGATTAAGGACTAGGAAACTGGAAAATCAGTGATGGTTATTGTTCATCAGTCAAGCATGTCCCATTCCACCATAGCTACAGTCATGAAGAACAAGGTGACATAAGCTGTTAAAAGATCTGCTTTATTGAAGAAACTAGACCAACAAAAATTTGGGCAGGCCTTTATCGGATATGGATAAACTTCTGTGGGTCTGGATTGAAGACAAGATGCAGATGTTTAATCCTCTCAGCACCATGATAGCAAAAGCAAAAAGTTTGTTTATGATATTGAAAGTAGAGTTTGGACCCAACTATGATGTTGAATTTACTGGCAGCTCTGGGCAGTATAAAGGCTTCAAAAACTGTTATTTATTAGATAATGTGAAATTGAGTGGTAAGTCAGGAAGTGCTGATAGGAAGGCAGGTGAAGAAGTTTTGGAAACTCTAGAAAAGCTGATTGTGGAGGAAAATTACTTGCCAGGGAAAATCTTCAATATGGATGAAATATCCATATTCTAGAAATAATATCCTGAAAAGACTTTCATCCAAAAAGAGGCAAATGAATGTCGGGTTTCAAGGTCTTTAAGGACAAGATAAGTCTGCTTTGGGGGCAATGTTGTGACTATAAATTGCATCTCTTTGTGATCTGACACAGTGAGAATTCCAGGATCTTTGAGAATATCAGTAAGCACACTGCCAGTATACTCCAGGACCAATAAGCAGTCGTGAATGGCGAGCTCCTCTTCCAAGATGCCCTCCTAAATTTCCCATGCCAGCAAAATAGAGAAATACTATTTGGAGAATAACTTATCTTTCAATATTTTGTTTATTGTTAGCAATGCTGCTGCACATTCTTCTTTCATTCATGATCATTATCCCAATATCAGAGTAGTGTGGCTTTCTTCAAGCACCACCTCTTTGATCCAGACAATGGGTTGTAACCCTTTCAAGTCTGGCTGCTTGCAGCTCAGAGGCCAAAAACATGAGAAGCAAGGATTAGTAAAAAGAAAGAAGCTTTAACCAAATGATAGCAGATCTGAGATGGCTGGGCTGACATCTCCAAGAAACTATCTCAGCCTTATGAGCTTACTGAGAAGGTTTAAGAAGGAAAACTTGGTGTGGAAATATGTGGGAGTTGTGCAGGAGGGTGCAGGTCTGCGTGTCTTGTCCCAATGGTTATCTTGAGTAATTGCCTATCCAGAGCTCCTGTTTGTGTCATCATGACTTCGACTTGGTAGTAGTGGAGTAACTCTTCACAACTCCCCCTAAGCAGGAAAATTCTATAGCTATTTCTCTATGCCTGGTCTGTTTCAAAATTAGTCACCCAGAATTTCTAAGTGAGCATATAATCAGATAAATATGCATGGTGCAAGGGAGTATCTGGTGGGAAAGGGAGAGAAACAAAGAGTTTCAAACATATGTTTCAAGCTGAAAGTTAAAAAGGAAAAAAAAGTTTTAAAGAACATTTTGAAGCTAAACTACTTGGTTACAGAAAGAAGGAAGTATAGCAGCTTTTAAGGCCTACTACCTGAGGAAGACCTTTGCCCAGGGTATTGAGGCAATTAAGGAAGATTCTGAGAACACACATGAAATCTTGGAAGGATTACAACTTCTATGACTGTATTAAGAAACTTCTTTGGGCTTGGAGCGATGTTACCAAGGAGTATATGAATGGCAACTAGTAAAAGATACTTAAGAGGTTTGCCCATGAATTTGAAGGATTTGCCAAGGATGCGAAGGTTGCAAACATTAACAAGACTGTGGCTAAAATGGAAAACAACTTTAACCTGGTGTGGATGAGGACGACATTGAGGAGTTCCTACAGGTGGTTCCTGAGGAAATGACTAGTAAGGAGTTGTTGAAACTGATGAAAGAATGCAACAGCTGAAGAAGAGGCAAGAGAATTGGAACCTGCAGGAGAAGATAAAGAACACCCTCCATGAACATTCACAGTGAAGGGTTTAGCAGAAGCTTTTACAGACCTCAACAAACTCCTTAAAAAGTGTAAAAACACGGACCCCAACATCAAAAGGTTTTCATTAATAGAGAGGAATGCTCGTGAAGTATTATCTGCTTATAAGCAAATCTATGATAGAAAAAAAAGAAACAAATCAAGCAAACCACAATGGATATATTTCTGAAAAAAAAAGTGACACCTCTTAAGTGCCTCAGACAGGTCCTTCAGGAGGTTTTCCAGAGGAAAGAATTGTTATCATAGAAGATGACATGCATGTTATTGCCCCTGAAGACTGTCTAGTGGGACAAGATATGGAGGTGGAAGATAGTGATTGATGATCTTGATCCTTTGTAGGCTTAGGCTAATGTGTGTGTTTGTCTTAGCTTTTAACAAAAAAGTTTTAAAATTAAAAAACTAAAAATATTAAAAATGTTAAAAGCTTACGGAATAATATAAGTGAAGAAAATATTTTTAGACAATGTATGATGTGCTTGTATTTTAAGCTAAGAATCATTACAAAAGGTTAAAAAGTTGAAAAAGTTTACAAAGGAAAAAGTTACAATAAGTTTATTTTTGAAGAAAAATCATGTTTGTTTAAATGTAATGTAGCCTAAGTGTTCAGTGTTCATAAAGTCTACAGTAATGTACATTGATGTCCTCCCCCTTTCCATTCACTTCCCACTCACATCCAGAGCAACTTCCAGCCCTGTAAGCTTTATTTATGGTTAAGTGCCCTATACAGGTGTACTGCTTTTTATTTCTTACATCATATTTTTCCTCTACCTTTTCTATGTTTAAATATGTTTAGGTACACAAATACCATTGTGTTACAATTGCCTACAGAATTCAGTATAATAGCATGCTGTACAGGTTTTTAGCCAAAAAAACGGTAGGCTATACCATATAGCCTTAGGTGTGTAGTAGGCTATACCACCTAGATTTGTGTAAGGACACTCTATGATGTTCACACGATGGTGAAATTGCCTAACAATGCATTTCTCAGAATACATTCCAATCATTAAGCAACATACGAATCTCTCTGTAAGTATATGTATACACACACACAGATACTAGATAGATAGATATAGTATATATAGCAAGATATATATATATATAGCACAAGGTATATATATACAACAATGTGTATATAGAGATCAAATATATATATATATATATACACACACCTTGCTTTTCTAAAATTATTTCAAATGTGATCATAATTTAAATTGCATATAAATTGCATATAAACTGCAATTTCAATTGTGGTCACATTTGAAATAATTTTAGAAAAACAAGGTATCACAAAATCTTTAGGCATATTAGTGAAAAATAGTAGTTTTCAAATCATAATAATTTTAAATTTTGAAAATAAAACTTTACAGGAGGCTGGACATGTGCTTATTCATTAGAAATTAAGCCTCTTATGACTTGTTTTCTTGTTTAAAGAGTAACTTTTAAATCTTCTTGCCAAGTTAATTGCGCTCTGCTTTCTTGGCTAGAAGAAAATGACACAAATCACTGATATGTTTATTTTAGTTTCTGAAGCCTAGTATGAGCAAATAAAATCTACTCTGCATGAAAAGATATTTTTTTCTTACTTTAAAAAATTAAAATACAGAGTTTTGGTGTCTCAGTTCTTGCTAATATGATGATGAAAATAATCAAGCTATGAAACCTGAATAAAATGTATTTATGAAACAAACATGAAGGGAGTATTTTTAAACTTATAAATTATCATTTCCTAGAGAATTTAAATACAGGTGAAACTTGAAAAATTAAATTTATGAGATTCAAACTAAATTATTTTAAACATCTTTTATGGGGAGAAAATAAAAACTGAAGATCCATTATGTTGATACCATGTTGAGAATTACAAAATGTAACTTAGGAGAATAACACACCCTTGAAAACATCTATGTAACATAAATAATAAGAAATAAAATTGAAAAACAAACTTTCAACAGAAATACTGTACTTTTGAGTGCTGAGATTTTAAGCAGTTATAAAGCAAGCAAAACATCATCAAAAACAAAACAAATGGCAATGTCCTGATATTTCTGCAACTGCACAATCACAGAACTTCGCTGTAGAATATTTTAGAATTCAACTATTTTCATCTTTAACCCTACCTTATTTTACTTTCCTTTTGCTCTTAGGGCTCTTTAACATGAACAATTTAGGAAAAGACACTTGCTTTCAAATTCATATAACTGAAATTTTTACAGTTCATGACGACTTTTAATCAAAATATATGCAGATTGACCTAATGTATGCCAGTCTCTGTGCTAAACTTGAATAATTAAATGAGAAATTATTTGTTTTATTTAAATGCAGGACTTACAATAAAAAACAAAATTTTTAAAAAATGCGATTTCGCCCTCTCTATATTAACATATTGTGATGAATAATATATCAATTCGAAATAAATTTTTATTTATATAAGCTTAATCCTATGTAAATAAACTCTGTTTGAACCCAGACTTAGTTTTTAAAAATTAAAGTGATAAAGAATATGCAGAAATAAGTTTTACAAATTTATTGTTATACAGTGCAAACCTCCTCAGAAAATAACAATTAAAATAAGAAGAAAATTCATGATTTGATAAATTAACAACACACACAGTGATACAGATTACAATTGAGCCCAGATAAACAATTTCTGAATGAAACAAAAATAAGCACCATAGTAGCCCGGAAGAATGCTGTGACTAGGTGGTTTTGCTTGGGGTGATTTGGGAAAAATGACGCTTATTCGACAAACAATAGCAGTTCCTGGAAAATATTAAAAGAGGCATTTAAAAATTATACATCTCTACCTCTAAATTTTGATATTTGGGAACTATTCAAAAAACTTACAGACACCTTTAAAATATCATGATAATTATATTAGCAAAATCATGGCAGTGATCATCACTTCTCTCAGGTAGTCAAAATCACTTCCCTCTATTTTGAATATTTCTAGTGTCCAACAAAGATTATCTCAATCAGGAATAACTGTATTCACAATGCTACTTAATTTCCTACTAAATTTTTAGAGAAGGTTATAGGGAAATAATTATTAACTTCCTTTGGATTTGAATTGTGTTCATTTTTCTTACCAAAAATAGTCTTTACACAGCTATAAACACTTATCTTGGAGCTAATCTTCAGAGAGTTCCTTTATTTCCATTTACTTGTGAAGGTAATAAAATTCAATTTCTGTGTACAGCTTTACCTCTGCAGTACAGTCTTCAGTTAACATGAGAGCAAAGCAGGGAGGTATGTGGGTAAAAGGGGAGAGAGAGCAGGCAATGGGTGTAGGATAGATGGACATGGGAAGCTGGGCTTATATACCTGCTTCACTAATGTCTTAAGCAATTTTCTGTTGTTTATAATAGAGTACCTAAAGCAGGATAATTTATAAATAAATTTTACTTTTACAGTTTTGGAGACTGGAAAGGTCAAAGTTAAGGGGCACATCTGGTAAGGGCCTTCTTGCTGATAGGAACTCTGCACAGTTGAGAGGTGGCTCAGGGCATCACATAGAGGGGACTGAGTGTGCTAAATCAGGCACCTCTTTATTCTCTGATAAAGCCACTAATGCCACTCCTATGATAATCCATTTTGCCATTACTTATTTTATGTTTTTAAAATTTTATGTTCTGGGATACATGTGCAGAATGTGCAGTTTTCTTACATAGGTAAATGTGTGCCATGGTGGTTTGCCCAACATTTCTCCATTATTTATTAATCCATGAACAGATGAATTCATTCATAACCCAATCACCTCTTAAAAGCCCCATCTCTCAATATTACCACACTAGGGATTAAATTTCAACATGAGTTTTTGAGGTAACACATCTATAGCATTCTGCCACGCCCCCCCAAACTCATAACCTTTTCACATGCAAATACATTTATTCAATCCCCATTGCCCCAGTGTCTCAATTAATTCCAGCACCAAATCAAAAGTCTGAAGTTCACAGTCTCATCTGTGTACTTTACCTCATCTTTAATCTGTGTAATTAAAGCAAGTTATCTATTCCCAGTATACATTGGTGGAACAGATATTCCCATTTCAAAAGGGAGAAATAGGCAAAAAGAGAGAAAGTCTGGAACCCAGAAGAACAGGCATTAAATCTTATGGCTGGAAAATAATAGCTTTTGACTCCATGTACCACCTCCTGGACAGAATAGTATGGGTATTTGGCCCCCAAGGTCTCAGTCAACCCAATCTCTATTCCTTTACTGGGTGCAACTCATATGGCTGCCCATACAGGTTACAGTTCAGTGCCTGAAGCTTTCCCAGGGGCAGTCTAGAAGATCTCTAAAATGCTTTCTGGGTCTTCCATTTTCTTGAGAAATAGCATCTGGCTCCCTTCTATTTATGTTAATCTGCTAATCTCTTCACCAAAATGTCACTGTGCTACAACCTTTGTTTTCTCTCTGAAACATACTTTTTCACTCTCATGGTCAGGATGAGTGTTTTCCAAATGTCTTTGCTCTGCTTCCCTGTTGATTACAAATTGTGTCTTTAAATTATTCTTTTGTTCTCAAATCTCAGTAAGTGGCCAAAAGTAACCATGAAGCTCCTTCCACATTTTGTTTAGAAATTCCTTCTGCCAGATACCCTAGTTCCCCATGCACAAGTTAGACCTTCCACAAAGCCCTTGGGCATGGACACAGTTCAGTCAAGTTAATTGTCAACTTATAACAAGAACAACCTTTACTTTAGTTGCTAGAAAATGTCCTTTATTTTTTCCTCAGTTTATCTGAATCCTTGTCAGAATAACTTTTACTGTCTATATTTTTATTAATGTTCTGGTCTTGACTAGTTAATCAAGCTCTAAGGAGTTCTAAACTTTCCCAGTCCTTATCATCTTCTAAGACCTATAAAGTCTAGAATTTTTCTATCCCACTTCTGCAATTATCCCCACCTCTGCCCATTAACCAGTCCTAAAACTGCTCTGATACTTTGAGGTGTTTATTATCAGCAACATCCCACTCCCAGTACCAATTTTCTATCTTTATTGGTTTTCTGTTGCTTAAAACAGAGTACCCGAAATTTTGTAATTTATAAAGAAAAGAAATTTATTTCTTACAGTTCTAGAGGCTGGGAAGTTCAAGATCAATGAGGAACATCTAGTGACGATCTTCTTGCTGGTGACGACTCTGCAGAGTCCAGAGGTGGCACAGAGCATCACATGGCAAGAGAGATATACATGCTAGCCCAGGTCTCTGTTTCTTCTCTTATAAAACCACTGATTCCACTTCTGTGATAACCCATTAATCTATGTATAAATTAATAAATTCATAAGGATGAAGCTCTCATGATCCAATCACCTCTTAAAGCCCCCACCTTATTTCTACATGAGTTTTTTGAAGTGATAACCATTCAAACCATAGCACCCATAAAACACAGTTATCATATTTAGTAGACTGAAATACTCTACTGCATTTACATATAAGACTGGCTTTAGCAACTTTCTTTGAAAATGTAAACACCACTGAGTGGTTTAATAGTTCAAATGGACATTGAGTTTTAAACACTTCAACATTCACTGGTTGGTTAGCACCCTCTTTCCTTTAGGTGACATCAGTGTTATGAACTGTCAGTGTTAGGAGAAACAGAAAGGCTAGGTATGGAAGGTGGTCACTGCAGAGAAGGAGCAAGCAGGAATGGAATACCACAGTAGCAGGAGATTCAACAGGAAGCAAATGAAAGATAGGACATACAAGAAAAGTAGCCTTAGACGGTTCACTCATTGTGTGTTTTTTCTTCTGTATATTTAGTCTTGTGCTAAGGGTTGTCAAAGCCACAGCATAAACATAGCTTATCTTCATAAAGCATTGATTATATCCCAGCTTTTGGAGGTAGAGATCAATAATTTGACCAAGTAATTTAAATATCTATATGTTAAATACCTGTATGTTAAATCAAAATGAATATATTATTTACAAGAACACATACATTGTGTGTTGTTTTAGGTTGAAATAGGAATTTCAAAACATCTTGAGGCTTTAGGATAGCTATTCTAAATTAAATCCCAGCTCTGTGGATAGACAAGTTTTATTACCAGCACTTTAGATGAAAAGTTTGAAAAGCATCACTATCTAATCTTGCCTGGTCTATACCTAACTTCCATCATTATTATGCATAGAAAACAGTCTGACACTGGTAAAGCTGTTTAAAAGAGAATGTAACTTAACAACATAGACTTTTTAAAAAAGTGATAAATAAAAATGAAGAGATGTGATGCTTCTTTCTATAATATAGAAAGAAGATGCTTATAGAAAATGCTTCTTTCTATAATATAGTTCCTTCTATAATATAAAAGGAACATATTATACTTGTGGGAGGATTTGTCTCAGCAATAATGTGATACCATCAAACGTCTTAACAGAGATGAAAAAGAAATAAAATGAATAAGCTGCTTGACAAAGGAAGTCATTAAAAATTTTTGGCTCCTCAAAGTCTTCTCTGAGGTACCATCATTTAAGGCCTTTCTAGAAAGATATCATATCCTTTTTTTAAAAAGTCATATTTCTTCACTACATTCAAAATAAGAATACATACACCTGAAAATATAGATATTTTATTAATTTTGGATGTACACAATGCTTGATTTATTCATTATAGGCACTCTTTTGAGAGCACCTGTGCACAGCTCTCATGGAGAGGACACGAAAGGGCTGGCGAACACTGACCCTGCAGGTCGATCATCTGAGAAACTATGTCAGGATCCTTCAGGGCTGTCGGGGAGCACATACAACAGAGAGGAAGGAAGCTGGGCACCAGCCTGTCTGAGCTCAGATTTTCCCAATAACCCCATGGCTTTGGAATTATTTTTATGATCATTTTATGGATGAAGAGAGGAGAGTTTTTTTAAAGGTTATGCAATTTGATAAAGTCACACAGGTTGTGAGTTGTAGAGCCAGGGTTCATCCATATGAAATCTGGTTCAGAGTTTGTAACCACTATGCTATAACCTTTCTCCAATTAACTCACAGAACAAACTAATGGTTTTCCTATATAAGATTTTTTTCCTCATGCACATTTCTGTTTTTCTTTGTGGATTTCTAGGTCCAAGAAAGTCTCCTTAGATATCAGTAAACACAAAAACTTAAAAAAAAAAAGCTTAATAAATATGTAAGTTAGAAATAGCTATAAAAGTAAACTAGTATTTTTGTAAACTAAATGAAATTCAGATAATTTCACAAGCCATGGAAATTCTGTCTACTCAGGTGCAGTGACTTGCATCATTACCTGGCCAGCTTTTCTCAGAGCCTTTACATGGTGCTAAGGGAACTGTTAGCTTGGCCTAAAAGTGTTCATTTGTTACCCAGTGATGACAATTACCTGTCTCCTCCTCTTCCATAGACTCTTAATCTCCAAATGGAAAGTGTTGCCAGCCAAATTTATAGAGATCCTCATTTAAAGCAAGGACATCAAATTCAGAGATTATGTTGAGCAGTATGTAGGTCGGTAAACCAAGCCCACAGCATCAAAAGTATATAACACAGAACAGTGCCCAATAGGCAGCAAAGTCAAGTGATGACTGCCAAGTAATGGTTGTTTGGTCAAAGGCAGTGGGCCAGGTTTCCAGGATCAGGTTAGAATTAAATGATTAACTCACAGGGTTGAAAGAGCTCACTAGGATACCAAGTAGAATCCCAGTGCCCTAGAGGGATCCCCACAGACTGAAGCAGCTGCTGCTTCTGCTATCAGCCTAGATGCCAGTAATACTAGGACTAAATTCACTTCTATTTCTTCAGCTTTCTAACTGTATCAAACACATGCCATGCTTTCACCCATGTTTCATCAAAACATACTTGGATTAGATTGCTTCTTTTTATTCTAAAATTTAATTGTTAATATGTTTCAGAATTCCTCAACATGACGCTATCACCAGCCTGCCTGTCTCACTCACATGGAGTAGACTTGAAGCTAGTACATTTTGGCTACCTTCTTCACAGGGTATTTCAGGCAGCAACATTATGACCTTCTGGAAGGGCAGGGACGTCACAACATATGCCCTGCTTTTCTTTCCCAAGTTCCACTTGTCTGAGAGTCTGTCTTATGCTGCTCCACCCTGCTCTAAAAGCTTTAAAACAAGATTGCATTGCCAGTCTATACCACAGTATAAGCACAATATAAATAGTGGTTAGCAGTTTTCAAGGTGATATCACCTTATTTTCTCATTTCAGCTTTAAATCTGCTTTAAATTTAAACCCACTTCAGGTTGCAGAATGATTGTTGTCATCATTGTAGAGATGAGAAAAGGAAGCTCAGAAGACTGAAAGTTGGCTGGGCGCAGTGGCTAATGTCTGTAATTCCAGCACTTTGGGAGGCCGAGGCAGGCAGATCACGAGGTCAGGAGATTGAGACCATGCTGGCTAATACAGTGAAACCCCATTTCTACTAAAAATACAAAAAATTAGCCAGGCATGACTGCGGGCACCTGTAGTCCCAGCTACTAGGAAGGCTGAGGCAGGAGAATGGCATGAACCTGAGAGGCAGAGCTTGCAATGAGCCGAGATTGTGCCACCTTACTCCAGCCTGAGTGACACAGCAAGACTCTGCCTCAAAAAAAAAAAAAAAAAAAAGACTTCAAGGGCACATAGTTAATAAGAGAAAAGCAATTCTTGACCCCAAGTCTGCCATTTGCACCTCCCAACTTCTCTTGTTGCTTTGTGTAGTTATAATATGTCCTTCTCCAGAATATAAGCTAGGAGACTCTGCATCTCCTCTGGCAGTTAATTACGTTAAGATACACATAATATATAACCAACAATCTGTAAAGTGTCTGAATTACCATTCCAGAAATACTATCATGCAGGTGGAAAATTCATTTTTTAAGATCAACAAATATAAAATTTAACTGTAAGCAATGTAAGTGACTTTGATTAGAGAAAACCACAATATTAGTGTCAGAGAAAGAGACCAGTTTTCCTTTTCTTTTTAAATTGAAAATGTAATACATTTTAAATTGAAAATACAATACATTGATGCCATGAACCTTAGTTGTCTGAAAAACAAAATAACATGAAGAGAGTGTCTCTATATTCATTCACTAAACTGGCATCTATCAAGAACCTACTTGGAAAAGGCACCACTTAGGCTGATACAGGACACATGTGTAGGATGTAGAAGATGGAAGGAAGGACAAGTTCTACTACTCCCCTCTCTTGAGGGGCATAAACTACCTTGTGAGCAAAAACATGAAACATAACCAGCACATTTTATATACCTACTTCAAGGTATGTTGTTGAATACTTAATAGGCCTTTATTTTACAGTTCAGTAATCTGAACACAAAAATTAAATCAAACACCAAGCCCAGTTGCCTTGTGGGGAAGTCAGAAAGAGTTTAAGTCAAAATATACTTAAGGCAAAACAAAATAAACTGATCAAGTACACCTTACTGGCCCCTTGTCCCAAGTTATTTGCTTCTTATGTATTTTCTTCAGGATAGATAGATAGATAGATAGATAGATAGATAGATAGATAGATAGATGTAATATATATATACCACCAAAATATTAACAGCCCTGTGCATTTTTGGCGTAAATGTGTTCATTTGTTACTCAGCGATGACAATTACCTGTCTCCTCCTCTTCCATAGACTCTTAATCTCCAAATGGAAAGTGCTGCCAGCCAAATTTATAGAGATCCTTATTTAAGGCAAGGACATCAAATTCAGAGATTATGTTGAGCAGTATATATACTGCACTCTCTCTCTATATATATATACATACTGCTCTCTCTCTCTCTCTCTCTCTCTATATATATATATATATGTATATGTATATATATATATAGTTTTTGTTTTTTTGAGGTAAGAGTCTCACTCTGTCACCCAGGCTAGAGTGCAGTGGTGCCAACTCTGCTCACAGCAACCTCTGCCTCCCAGGTTCAAGGGATTCTCCTGCTTCAGCATCCCCAGTAGCTGGGACTACAGGCACCCACCACCATGCCTGGCTAATTTTTGTATTTTTAGTAGAGATGGAGTTTTTCCATGTTGGCCAGGCTGTCCTTGAATTTCTGCCTTCAAGTTATCCATGCACTGCAGCCTCTGAAATTGCTGGGATTACAGGCGTGAGCTACTGCACCTGGCCCTACATTTATTTTCTATACAACCAATCATAAAGCCCCCAAATATTTTACAAATAAACTGATAAGGGTCACCAAACTAGGAGAACAAGAAATAGTCTCCCAAATACATATGAAAAATGATTCTTTTAACAGCTGTGTTTGTCATTCTTAATCACAGAGAGCAAAACTGAATCTGATTCACTAAATGAAATACTGTATGACAAATATAAAAGGAAAATATTCCTTATCCAATATCTCCTGTGTGTGCAGAATAAGGATCATTACAGCAGGGAACGTAGGAAAGAGGATGGAGATCAATACAAGAAGAGTTCTAAAGATCTTCACAGGGATAATTATGCTAGAAAACAAGGACGGACAAGCAGCATCATCCCCAGGACTTCCATATCCCATTATCACAACACAGTACCCTTGTTCTGACAGCATCAATAGTTGTGTAGTTGCCATACAGAAGCCACTATAAATACAGCTATACCTCATTAATCAGTAAGAACATCTGCACCTATTACTCATGCAGGGAATAATGATTTAGCAGCTGTGCATGCTAGAATAAGGTATGTGTGAGAGTTAGAAAAATAGGGTTAATGCTTATATCATTTTGACAGAGACTCAAAGTTTTATGATTTATTCTACACCCTCTAGGAATAAATACAAATGATCTCTCCTGAAGAAAGTAAATAATTGCTTTTTTTCCTTAAAAAAAAAAAGCACAGGGCTGTTAATAATTGCTTTTTACCTTTAAAAAATGCACAGGCTGTTAACATTTTGGTGGCATATATTTTGTTAATAAAATAACTATAAAATAAATTGCTTCATTGCTGTAGTTTCATTTAAAGGTTTTCTCTGGCTTCAAAATGTACATCAGTTCAATGGATTTTTTAAATAATGCAACTTTTCTATGATTAAATCTCCAATGATCTCCATTGTCTTATTGAGGATCAATGTTTTGTGGTACCGAACCAAGACAAGAGCCAGACTACCTGAATTCAAATTGTAGTCCTGCAATTCATTGCTGTGGGACTTTTCTTTTTTTTTTTTTACTGAAATTTTTCTGTTTAACATGAAGAGAATGTCTTTATGTTCATTCATTCAACAGGCATTTATCAAGAGCCTACTTGGTGTAAGCACAACTAAAGCCTGTACATGACACATATTCTATGATGTAGAAGATGCAATGAAGAACAAGTTCTACTCCCCCTCTTTGAATTCCTTATTCCTCAGTTCCTCCACTTAAGTATTTTAAAGTTGTCCACTTTCTCTCTTCAGTAAATAAAACTCATTCCTGCCCCAATTCATGTGACTATACTCTCCATCTCATGGGATTCATTCACAACCAGACTTCCTGAGTGATCTGTGCTCATTATTCTTCTTCCTCCAGACTTTCCCAATCCTACTTAGGCCAACCTGGCTTCTGCCACCACCATTTCACAGAAACTATTCTTATGCTTGTCCACAAAACCTCCAGGTAAATTATCCAATGGACATTTTTTATTCCTCACCTTATTTTTCATGTGTCACCATTTGGCAAAATGTTCTATTTCTTGCATTCTTACGCTCTCAATTTCCATGACAATATGTTCTCTTAGTTTTTCTGCAAAATTAATTTGTTGTGTTTTTCTCCTTTGTTCCTTATTAATATATTATTGTCTTAGATCTTTCGCAGGTAACGTTATTTAAAGAGAATACTGAGATGAAGACTGGAACGAGGTGCTATTTAGGGATCCTTGCCTGTGATAAGAAGGGGAGAATGCAGCATTTCATAGATGGGTAGAAAAGGAATGGCTACAAAAACTATTAATGCATACGGAAGTGGGGGGCGGTGTTAAGATGACATACTACAAGCAGCTCATGTGCACAGCTCTCATGAGGAGGAAACAGAAGGGCTAATGAACATTGACCGTGCAGGCAGATCATCTGAGAAACCATGTCAGGATTTATTAGGGCAGCAGGGGAGCACATAGCACAGAGAGAAATGACAGAAAGGAGGAGGAACTCTTTCCTAACTCATTCTATCTGGTATCACCCTGAAAGCAAAACTTAGCAAAGACACAATAAACACAGAAAACTTCAGGCCAATATCCTTGATAAACATAGATGCAAAAATCCTCAACAAAATACTAGCAAACCAAATCCACCAGAAGATCAAAAAGCTAATCCACCACAATCAAATAGGCTTTATACCTGCAATGCAATGTTGTGAACATCAGAGTGAACAGGCAACCTAGAGAATTGGAGAAAAAGTTTGCAATCTATCCATCTGACAAAGGGCTAATATCCAGAATCTACAAGGAACTTAAACAAATTTACAACAAAAAATGAACAACCCCATCAAGAAGAGGGCAAAGGGTATGAACAAACACATCTCAAAAGAAGACATTTACGCAGTCAACAAACATATGAAAAAAACCTCTTCATCACTGGTCATTAGAGAAATGCAAATCAAAACCACAATGAGATACCATCTCATGGCAGTTAGAACGGTGATCATTAAAAAGTCAGGAAACAACAGATGCTGGAGAGGATGTGGAGAAATATAAACACTTCTATACTGTTGGTGGGAGTGTAAATTAGTTCAACCATTCTGGAAGACAGTGTGGCGATTCCTCAAGGATCTAGATCCAGAAATGTCATTTGACCCAGCAATTTCATTACTGGGTGTATATCCAAAGGACTATAAATCATTCTACTATAAAGCACATGCACACATATGTTGATTGCAGCACTATTCACAATATCACAGACTGGGAACCAACACAAATTCCAATCAGTGATTGACTGGATTAAGAAAATGTGGCACATGTACACCACAGAGTACTATGCAGCCATAAAAAAGGATGAGTTAATGTCCTTTGCAGGGACAGGGATGAAGCTGGAAACCATGGTTCTCAACAAACTAACACGGGAACAGAAAACCAAACACCACATTGTCTCACTCACAAGTGGGAATTGAACAACGAGAACATACGGGAATAGACAGGGGAGCGTCACACACTGGGGTCTGTGGGGGGTAGGGGGCAAGGGGAGGGATAGCATTAGGAGAAATACCTAATGTGGATGATGGGTTGATGGGTGCAGCAAACCACCATGGCCCATGTATACCTATGTAACAAACCTGCACATTTTGCATACATATTTGAGAATTAAAGTATATATATAAAAAAAATTTAAAAAATCAGTGCACAAAAATTGGTAAAATTTCTATACACAAACAACATGCAAGCTGAGAGCCTAATAAAGAATGCAATCCCCTTCAGAATAGCCACAAAAAATACCTAGGAATATAGCTGATCAAAAGACCTCTACAATGAGAATGCTGAAAGAAATCAGAGGTGACTACATTTTCCATGACTCGTTGTAGAAATTATTTGCCTTTTGATTGCCAATGACTTGAATGACAACATTGAACTTCCTTTGCCACTGGCTCTCAAATATAGCAAATTCCAAACTACTCTGTTTAACATAGTTACTTGAAAGAAGGCTACCTATTTTCTTGTCTAGAGTAAATGAGAGTTTTCTTTACAAGTAAATGTGTAATATACTTGCAGTCATAGTTTAATTAAGTAGAAGCTAAATCCTATGGAGAACTGTTCTCACTTTATAGGATGATTCTTTCCTTCCTTCTTTGTAATAAACTATATTACACCAGCAAGCACATGTATCTCTTTGTGGAAAAAATGCAGAAACTAAAAAAAGGAGAAAAATAGTATTCATTGAATGACCTCATGTGAAATACTCATTTACATTGGAGCTACAAAATCACATATTAAAAACATACTTCATCAATTGAATTGTTTAAAATATTTTATCATTTCTAATGAGCCTTATTCAGTAATAAAGTACAACTTACAGAACATTCAGCACCTCTTAGAGCCCACAAATGGTTATGTATTTAGCCAGTATAATTTCTTCTGAGGTTTACATAATTCATTGTAAACTTCAGGGGTTTATAAAGGTAGAATCAATTACACTTGTAAACCCTACACATTACACAAAGTAAATGAAGGGATAGCCTGCCCCTCCACACCTATAGGCGTTTCTCGTTAGGTGGAACGAGAGACTTGAGAAAAGAAATGAGACACAGAGACAAAATATAGAGAAAGAAAAAGTGGACCCAGGGGACCGTCACTCAGCATACAGAGGACACCCACCAGCACCAGTCTCTGAGTTCCCTCAGTATTTATTGATCATTATCTTTACCATCTCAGAAAAGGGGAAGTGGCAGGATAATAGGATCATAGTAGGGAGAAGGTCAGCAGAAAGACCTATGAATAAAGATCTCTGTGACATGAATAAGTTTAAGGAAAAGTGCTGTGCCTTGATATGCATATGCAAACATCTCCATAAACCTTTTTAGTGCATAAAGAGCAGCATTGCCACTAGCCAGTCCTACCTTCAGCCCTAAGGCGGTTTTCTCCTTTCTCAGTAAATAGAACTTACAATCGGGTTTTACACGGAGATGTTCCATTGCCCAGGGATGGGCAGGAGACAGATGCTTTTTTCTATCTCAACTGCCAAGAGGCCTTCTTTCCTCTTGTACTAGTCTTCCTCAGCACAGACCCTTCACAGGTGTCAGGCTGGGGGACAATCAGGTCTTTCCCTTCCCACGAGGCCATATTTCAGACTATCACCATGGGGAGAAACCTTGCACAATACCTAGCTTTCCTAGGCAGAGGTCCCTGCGACCTTCCGACCTTCTGCAGTGTATATGTCCCTGCGTACTTGAGATTAAGAGAATGATGATGACTTTTAACCAGCAAGCTGCCTTCAGGCACTTGTTTAACAAAGCACAGCCTGCACAGCCCCAAATCCGTTAAACCTTGAGTCACCACAGCACATGTCTCTTCAAGGACAGGGTTGGGGGAAGGGTTACAGATTAACAGCATCTCAAATACAGAACAAAATGGAGTCTCTTATGTCTGCTTCTTTCTATATAGACACAGTAACAGTCTGATTTCTCTTTCTTTTCCCCACAGTAAATAATTGACAAAGAACGTACAATAGAAAATTTCATAAGTCCAAAATTATCTAATATTTTTTCATTGATCACAAATGTCTGGCTCTCTGAAAGTATTTTCAAAACAAACTCAATGTGTATTCATATCCAAATCACTACTACCAGATGTAAGCAGTACAGTTGCCTTCAAAATATTATAATCCCATCAGTTATAAAATGTCTGCATATATGTGTATATTTTTATGGAAATAATTGATGAATAATTATTAAATGAATGAATCTATATTAAATGAATATGTAGAATGTTGAAAAATAAAAAAACAACTTAAAGTTTTATTTTGGCTTATAGCAAATCAATTACCAAATCACTGTAAGGTACAGTGGTACAAAAATTAAAATAATTTGTATCTTAGAAAGAGCACATAAAATGTGGCATGTTGGTACAACTTGTAAATTTTACAAATTGTATTATTTGTAAAATTATTTACAATTTTACAATTTTAAATTGCAAACTTTTATTGTTTTAAAATCTTAAGAATAAACCCGTCCACCATAACAAATAAACAAATAACATGCTGAAAGGATATAAAATGTGTGTGAAAGTGTGTACACTGAAGCCTTACTGCTAAAACCTGTGCCTTACATTCTTGAAGATTTTGTAAGTTCTTGGTCTCCTGCTGGTAGCATCCAGGGGAGTCACAAGATGTCACAAAACCGGTTATGAAACCTGTTGCGA
>NW_012114744.1:4526707-4529511 GCF_000951035.1 Colobus angolensis palliatus | reverse complement strand
ATGCTTCCAACAACATAACTGAAATTGCTCACAAACAAAATTTATAGATAATTGAGGTTTCAGAAAATGTGTTTGACTACCTCTCTTAAGAAAACCACTGTTTTCAAAGAAAATAACATCTTTTTGGATATATAATGTTATCTATATGTACTACATATTATAATTATACGTTACGTACCATGTATTTGGATTATATATGTACATATTTTCATCAGCCCTACATTTCAATGCACTAAATCTTTAATAATTCAAACTAAAATTATGTAAAATGAAGAACATTTATTGCATTCTTAAATAGCTATAAATCATTTACATTTCTACCTGTACTATATACATTACAAAATACTTAAATAAACACAATTCAAATAATTATATCACAGCAGACTATGAAATTTTATCCCAGAATACTACAAACCGGAATTAAAATATGTTGACAGACTACATATTCTATTAGCAAAGGAAATTGACAATTAGGATAATTGCTTGATTGAAAGAAAACAAATAAATATGATCTGAGATAATGTACTGTACATAATTTATTTTAATCTTAATCAGATAAAGACAAGTATTTTCATAGAACACAACAACAATGTATTTTCAATGCTGTAAATGCAATTTAAACATAAAAGAGGCCATATAATAGTGGATTGGATTTAAGATTTTACATTTTTAAGTGTAATTTTAGCTTCACAGCAAAATTGAGAGGAAAGTGCAGAGATAACCCATATGGTCCTTCACCACATATGCAAAGCCTCCTTATTATCAGTATCCCCCACCAGAGTGGTATATTTGTTACAATTTATGAACTTACAGTAAATCATCATTATCACCCAAAGTCTATAGTATTTATTAGTGCTCACTCTTGGTGGTCTACTTTCCATGATTTTGGACATGTTCTTAATAATGTTTATCCACCATTATATAATGATATAGAGTATTTTAATTTCTCTAAAGATTCTCCATGCTTTACTCATTTATCCTTCCTTTCCTCCAACCCCTGGTAACCACTGATCCTTTAGGTGTATCTGTAGTTTTGCCTTTTCCATAAAGTCATATAGTTGGACTCATATACTATGTAGCCTTTTTAGATGAACTTCCTTCATTATATGCCTATAGTTACATACATTTAAGTTTCCTCTGTGTCTTTTCATGACTTGATAGCTCATTTATTTTTAGCACTGAATAATATTCCATTGTTTGGATGTACCACAGTTTATTTATCCATTCACCTATTGAAGGACATCTTGGTTGCTTCCAAGTTCAGTAATTGTAAATAAAATTGCCATAAACAGCGGTGTGCAGGTTTTGTGTGGAAATTCCCCCAGTATCTAAAGTACATGAAGGGATCTATAGATACTCCTGACCCATGTTTATACTATGCACAATTTCTTTCTTTCCCCTTTTCACAATTTAACAGATAGAAGACTCATTCTTACTATAGATCTTTGCTACTTCAATGTGAAATTATTTTTCCTTACTGTGTACAATACTTTCACTTTTTTACTTAAAACACTTTACAGCATTGTTTCACATATCTCAATTGTCAGCATGACTACTCTTAAGTTTTGGGGAGTTTATTAAGTAAAATAGAGGTTTCTTGAACACAAGCACTGCAATGCCAAAGCAGTTGACCTAATAACCCAAATGGCTATTAGCAGGCAGGTAGCAAATATAATGTGGGTACACTGGACAAAGGAATAGTTCAGGTCCCAGGCCGAATAAAGTGGGATGACACCACACTACTCAGAATGACTCACAATTGACAGCTTATAAATTATTTCAAAAAGTTGCCATTTAATATTTTCAGACTGAGACTTATCTGAACTGAACCACTGAAAGTAACACTGCAGATAAGGGGGAACTGCTTTATCTTCTTTTAATTTGCATTTCTCTGATGACATGTGATGTGGAGAGTCTTTCATATACTTGGTGCCATCTGTATATCTTATTTGGTGAAGTGTCTGTTTAGATTTTTGGCTCATTTATTAATGAGGTTTTTTTTTAATTGTTGGGTTTTAAATGTTCTTTGTATGTTTTGGATAATAGTCTTTTACATGTCTTTGCAAATATTTTCTCCCAGTCTGTGGCTTGTGTTTTATTATCTTGACAATGTCTTATGCAGTACAAAATCTTTTTAACAAAGTCCAGCTTATCTATTTTTTATTTTATGGAGTACGCTTTTGTGTTGGAGGTAAAAAGTCATGAGCCAACCACAGGTCATCTAGATTTTCTCCTAGGATATTTTCCACTGGGTTGTGGTTTTAAAATTTACGTTTACATCTGTGATTTATTCTGAGTTAATCTTTGTGAAAGTGTAAAACTTGTGTCTAGATTCAGGCTTGTGTGTGTGTGTGTGTTTGTGTGTGTATGGATGTTTAACTGTTCCAGCACCATTTGTTGAAAATACTATCTTTGTTCCACTGTATGCGTTAGCACAATCATGATAAATTGAGTATATTTATGCGGCTGTACTTTAGGGCTCTTTATTCTATTATATTGATGTATTTGTCTATTCTTTTACCAATATCCCACTATTTTGGTTACTCTAGCATTTTTGTAAATCTTGAATTTAGGTAGCGTCAATCCTCCAACTTTATTCTACTTCTTTTTAATATTGTTTGGCTATTCTTGGTCTCTTGTCTTTCCATATAAACTGTAGAATGAATTTGTTGTTATCAATTAAGTGAATTGCTGGTATTTTTATTGAGATTGCATTGTATTTATGGATAAGTTAGGAAGAGCTTATATCTTGACAATATTAAGTCTTCCTATTCAAGAATAAGAATTATCTAGTTATTTGGGCC
>NW_012114744.1:4519037-4525762 GCF_000951035.1 Colobus angolensis palliatus | reverse complement strand
CAGGAAAAACAGCTTAACCCAGATGTTTTCCTTAACCCAGGAAAAACACCAAAGTTGGCACAAGTGTGAAACAAGGCTTGGGCAAATGACTCTATTACATATATCTAGCAATAATATTAGCTACTTTCAGAGATAACTCCCCAAAAATTCAAAACATTAATGATTAACTGTTAAGCAAATATGCCATATTTTGCTTGTACACTGGAGGGAGAAATTACAACATATGTTTCTAATTTATTTAATCTTTGTTTATTAAAAGCATACCTCTACCTTTTCTGAAGGTTATTTTCATAAATAGATTTTGTGGAAGGACCCTATAAGAGATTGTCACCCGATGATTCATCATACAATTCCAGTAGAAAAACTGATTCACTTAATCTGTGTTTTCTCCTGTCTGACCATGAACCAGAGATAATTACTATATTTTGCAAATGAAGTTCAGTTCTAAAAGAGGAATAGTTTTCCCAAAGGCAGAGAAACTTTGAGAGTGCAACATTCACCATTCTGGCTGTGAACGTCACCCTCTATAAGCAAATCTGACAAATAAACCTGGTCTCCAAGCTATCTACTTTCCTGACCATCTGTTTGTATGGCATGGTGCCCTTATTCAAAGGGCACTGCCAATTTTATTTTGAAAAATAAAATACAGTCAAGTTAAGGTGACTAAAATTGCCTCTGCAGAAGCAGGACCTATATCACATAGATATGCAGACCTGCTTTTGTTATTTTTGCTCTTGCATCTCCTTTACTAGAGGAGAGGGTATGCTAAATGAATACTCAGATAATATGGGGAGAAAAATAGACTCAGAACAAAATAAACTATTACTTTCTCAATAAAACCAGCAATGTGTGAAATTACATGTATCAGTATATCAATGTGATGGTCATTCTCAACAGCATCATCCACATTTACCAACTCACACTCTTTATTAAAAAAAAAAAAAAAAACACCTTAAAGAAAAAATAAATGAGAGTGAGATTAAGAGAGCCCATGCCTTGCTTCACAAAACACTTTGCAATTGGAGATTAGGCAATTGAAGAATACATTGGTAGTGTGCCTATGAGATAATGGAGTCAACCAGCAGGTAGTTCATTCAAATGAAATCCCTTGAAAGACATCACCATATAATCTAACATTCACAGAGAAATAAAAGTGATCTTGATCATATGCCTTTTATAATATTATTTTGATTTCCCAATTTTTTTTCAAGAAGTTCAAGTACCTGGTTAATAAGCAATAAGACTACAAACCTTAGTAGATCATTAAATTTAATTGAATTTGGTTTGTTTCTTTCCTCTTTCAGTATATCTGTCTGTCTTATTCCAAAAATACAGTCCCATTAAAATCAAATACACATTTTCCACAAGGCTTTCTGTTTCTACTTATACTATGCTTACAGAATATTGGCATTACACACTTTCATTAATGAGAAACAGGACAAATAACTTCTCACTAGTCTTTCTTCTCAGAGGGTGGAAGGTTGTAGACCAATCTTTACATATCTGTCATTCATACGCTACCTATAATAAAATGCATATGGCTTTTTCTCAAGAATCTCAAGAGTCTATATTGTACAAGAACACATGGACACAGGGAGGGGAAAAACACACACCCAGTCCTGTCAGTGGTGGGAGGGGTGAGGAGAGGGAGAGCATCAGGACAAATAGCTAATGCATGCGGGGCTTAAAACCTAGGTGATGAGTTGATAGGTGCAGCAAACCACCATGGCACACATATACCTATGTAACAAGCCTGCAAGTTCTGAACCTGTTTCCTGGAACTTAAAGTAAAAAAATAAAAGATAATTATAATTTTTAAAAGGCCATCCTAAAACAAACAAATAATCTATACCGCAAATAGGAAAAAAATTCTTGCTAAATGTTGTTTTCTTCATAATGTATACTTTTTGATATAGGCTCCCTATTTCCCTCAAGGTATATATCTTGTGTTATATCTCAGAGATACTCTGAGATATAATTTTACCATTTACTATTTTTACTTAATACAACTATATAACACATAATCAAATATGTAATATACATAATTGAAGATACACATGGAGATTATATAATAACTATATTTCTAAATCTTAACATCTTTTTATCAACGTTGTATTTGAAACTGGCAAATGCCAAAATAACAATTTTTCACTCTGTACCACTTAACCCATCCATTTATCCATCTACCTATCCATGAGTCCATCCATCCACCACTTCATATTTCTTTAAGCCCTACTGCCATGGACTGTGAAGAACATCCTGATAGTAAGCAGCGCTTGTTAAATGCTGATGAGAATGATTCAGTGATAGGCTGCTGACCTGAGAGAGTTTCGGAGATTAAAAAATGTAACTAGGCAGATGCGGTGGCTCACGCCTATAATCCCAATACTTTGGGAAGCAAACGTGGGCAGATTACCTGAGATCAGGAGTCTGAGACCAGCCTGGCCAACATGGTGAAATCTCTACTAAAAATACAAAAAATTAGCTGGGCATGGTGGTGCACACCTGTAATCCCAGCTATGCAGGAGACTGAGGCAAGAGAGTCGCTTGAACTCAGGAGGCAGAGGTTGCAGTGATCCGAGATTGCGCCACTGCACTCCAGCCCTCCAGCCTGGGTGACAGAGTGAGACTCCATCTCAAAAAAAAAAAAAAAAAAAGTATATAAATCCCTGAGAAGGTTAATATGGATGTTTTCCACAATTAAGAACCAATTTATTCATTGTAAAAAGAGGAAAAGAAGTAAAGATGGCACAAACAATTGTTGGATTACAAATTTGACTATGGAAAATTAGGGAAACAGTTCTCTAACACCTTCTATTTGCTCAAAGAAGAGTGATTGAAGGCCATCAACTAAAATTTATATAGGACAAGAGATGAGTGAAAAAATTGGAATCAAGGTGTGAAAAAGTGTTGTGAAATAAGGCAGAGTGAATTTACTATAGAAAAACAAAAGGGATATCAGGGCAGTATTGAGATCATTTGAGTTATTATCAGAATAAAGCCAGGACCACTCACCTTTCTGGTTATGTGTTTTTCTGTAGCAACAATTAGCTACTTGGACAGCTGGTTAAACCAAGTTTAGGTTTTGTCAAGCAAATGCAACAGAGTTGAGAGCATTTGTAGAAGAGTTACAATAATTATCAACATGGAATCCAGACTAGATTAGAAGGGAATACAATAAAGGCAACAAAGGAGTTAGTCTGGTGAACCTTGTGTAACATTTGCAATGCCCATAAAACATAGTAGATATTGAATAATAATGTAAAATGCATCCTTTTATAGTTGTTTCTGTATTAAGTTCAGTATTGGTTTTTGTCTGTACTAACGAGCAATATGGGCATACTTAAAGGCAAAGATTCAATTGCCCATCCACACTCCAGGAGTTTTGAGAAGCTATGGGTAGCTATATGAACCCATGTATGTATGTGAGCATGTACTACACAGCATGTACACACATGTGTAGTATTTAATCAGTATGTCTCAGCACACATGCTAGACTAACATTCAAAAAAACCCACAATTGTTCATAATTCAATATTCATTAAATTATATATTTTCTTTTTTGCCATTTAGGTAATTTTATTATTTTAATTAGCACATAATAATTTTACACATTCATAAGCTACAGTGTAATATTTTGATACAAGTATGCATTGTGTACTGATCAAATAAAAGTATTCAACATATCCATCACATCAAACATTTATCGTTTCTTTGTGGTGGAAACATACAAAATCCTCTCTTCTAGCTATTTTGAGATATACGATATCTTATCAATTACTATCGTTACCCTACTGTGCATTAGGACATCAGAACTTTTCTTTTTTAATTAAAACTCATACCTGTTAATCATCCTCTCCACATTCTCCTCTCAAACTTCTCTCCCATTCTCTGGTAATCACTGTCTTATTAACAACTGCTGTGAGATTAACATTTTAGATTTCACATATAAGTGAGAACATGTGGTATTTGGCTCTCTGTGTCTTGCTTATTTTACTTAATATACTTAATACAATGTCCTCCAGGTTCTTTCCTGCTGTTGGCAATGACAGGATGTATTTCTTTTTATGGATGAATAGTATTCCATTGTGTATATATACTATATTTTCTATAACCATTTCTTTGTTGTTAAAATAAAACTCCATTCATCTGTTTTTGAAGACTAATTACTTAGGCTGTTATCTTGGCTATTATTAATAGTGTTGCCAAAAACATAGAAGTGCAGATATGTCTTTGATATATGGATTTTGTTTTCTTTGGCCATATAACCAGTAATGGGGTTGCTGCATCATGTGGTAGTTCTAATTTTAATATATGAGAAACCTTTATTTCTTATAAGGTCAGTCAAGTGGTCATGGATTCCTTAAGCTTTTGCTGGTTTGAAAGGACTTTATTTCTCTTCCATGTCTGAAAAACGACTATGCTGGATACAGTATTCTCAGTGAACAGGTTATTTGTTGTTTTTTACTTGTTTGTTTTCCTTTCAGCACTTTGAATGTATGTTTCTATTCTCTCCTAGCCTACAAAGTTTCTGCTGAGAAATCAGCTACTAGTCCAATGAGGATTCTCTTATTGGCTTTAGCATTTTATTTTGCTTCTTTAGCATTCTGTCTGTCTTGACTTCTGGCAATTTGATTATAATTTGCCTCTGAGAAGACCTTTTGGGACTGCATATATTTGGAGATCTTTGACCTACTGGGATCTAGATGTCTACATCTCTCTCCAGACTTGTGTAGTTTTCCACTATTTAAATATTTAAATATGGTTTTTAAATACGGTTTTCCACTATTTAAATATGGTTTTCCACTATTAAATATTCCAACATTTAAATGTTTTCTGTACCTTTCTCCATCTCTTTTCCTTTTCAAATATTAATAATGCAAATGTTTGTTTGCTTATTGATGCCCAATAAGTCTAGTAGGCTTTCTTTATTCTTTGTTATTCTTTTTCCTCCCTCTGTCTAGGTCATTTCAAAAGACTAGTCCTCAAATTCAAAAATTATTTCCTCTGCTTAATCTAGTCTGCTGTTGAAGCTCTCAAAGCATTTTTATTTCACTTATTGAATTCTTCAGTTCCAAGATTTCTATTTGCCTTTCTTATAAAATAATATCTCTTTGCTGAATTTCTCATTCAGGTCATAAATTGTTTCCCTGATTTTGTTATTTACTTTTACTCTATTCTATCTGGCTGAGGTTTCCTAAGATCATTATTTAGAATTCTTTGTGGGCATTAAGAAAGGAAACTTATAAGTTTCCTTTCTTCCTGATCTATTGAATAATTACAGTATTGTGTTTCTTTGGAACTATTATTTCTTTTTTTGTTGTTGTTGTTTTGTTTTTTTGTGTCCTTACGCTGACATCTACAACAAGTGGTCAAACAGTCATCTCTTCCAATTTTGTGAAAAAGTTTTTGGTAAGCAAACATTTTCCTGATGTTGGGTTCTAGAGTGCCAGTTGGGTAGGATGTATTGAGTTTGGTTTGATGTGGATGCATTATTGAAATTTCTATGTAGTTTATTTAGCTATAGTCCAAATCAGTGATGGCTATGTATGCCTCAGTGGTATAAGCTTTAGGAGCATCTGGTGGCAGTGTTGCAGCTTCATTGGGGGCAGTATACTGGGCTGGTTCTTAGGCCAGAGCTGTATACACATTATTGTGCACCCATAACCATGGCCTGAAAAACAGGCTAGTGGTCCTACCACCAGCAAGCCAGTCCTCAAGTGCCAGCAGTTAACACTATCTTTATCATTGCCATTTGTTACAAATATTTGTTCCTCCTTCCCACTCCATCCTGCCAAAGAAATTTTCATGCCAAATTCCAAAACCTCAGTGTGACTATATTTGAAGAACGGGCCTTTAAGATATTAATAGTAATTTAAGTTAAATGAAGTTGCAAGGGTAGGGCCCTGATCCTGTAGAATTAGTTTCCAGCTTGAGCATGTGCTTGAGGACTGGTTTGCTGGGGGTGAGGCCAGTGGGCTGTTTTTCAGGCCAGGGTTATGGGTGCATAACAACTCAGCAGGTCAAGGTTTGGCTTTCCTGCTGTGTAGAACCATCTGTTCCTTAGGGTACAAAGCACTGCATGGTCTCAGGCACAAGCATCATAGCCATTCCACTGAACCCAAGTTCTGAGCAGCCAGAATCATGGCACTGCAACTACCTGTGTGAGCATGGTTGAATGACGATGGAGCCTCAGAGATAAAGAGACACAGTAGATACTGGTGTCAGAACAGTGTATAATCCAGAAGTGGCTTAAAATGTCACCATGTTTTAACATCTTGGGTCATGGAGTTTGGCAGGGTAGTGCACAATGTGGGTTACTATTCTGGAGCAATGCAGTCATGTAAATTCCATGCAGCTCCCCAAACTGGGCTTAAGCCTCTAAACTGCAGGATTCTCTTGTGCCACAAACTGAAAGTGTTTGCAGTGGCAATGGGAGCTGATGGGGGCTTCCTTTTTACCTTTTCTCCACAAGAGAAAGTCCCTCAAGGCTCTAAGCAGATCCCAGTAGGGGAGATAAGGTGTGGCAAAGGCTAGATGCTTCACTCCTTTCTCGATGTTGCAATCCTGAGTTTCTGTGCTTCACAGGCTTTTTACTATTCCATTGCTGTGCTCAAATACCCTTCTTCAAAAACTCTAATCAAATTTTAGTTGTTTGTTTGTTGTTTTGGTCTTTTTTTTTTTTTTCTCCACAAGAGAAAGTCCCTCAAGGCTCTAAGCAGATC
>NW_012114744.1:4513435-4513742 GCF_000951035.1 Colobus angolensis palliatus | reverse complement strand
TTATTTCTGAGGGCTCTGTTCTGTTCCATTGGTCTATATCTCTGTTTTGGTATCAGTACCATGCTGTTTTCATTACTGTTCCCTTTGTAAACTGGCACAAGACAGGGATGCGCTCTCTCACCACTCCTATTCAACATAGTGTTGGAAGTTCTGGCCAGGGCAATCAGGTAGGAGAAAGAAATAAAGGGTATTAAATTAGGAAAAGATAAAGTCAAATTGTCCCTGTTTGCAGATGACATGATTGGATATTTAGAAAACTCCATCGTCTCAGCCCAAAATCTCCTTAAGCTGATAAGCAACTTCAGCA
>NW_012114744.1:4462871-4512400 GCF_000951035.1 Colobus angolensis palliatus | reverse complement strand
ATCTTGTTTGTTCTTTCAAATAACCAATTTGTCATTTCATTGATCCTTTCTGTATGTTCATCTCAGCAATACTCACAGTAGCAAAGACATGAACTGACTTTGGTGCCCAGAAGTGGTACATTAGATAAAGAAAATGTGGTACATACACACCATAGAATACTACACAAGCATAATAAAGAATAAAATCATGGTTTTTTTGGCAGCAACATGAATGCAGCTGGAGGTGGTTATCCTAAGTGAACTAATGCAGAAGTAGGAAGTCAAATACTACATGTTTTCACTTTTATATGGGAGCTACATGTTGGGTTCAAATCAACATAAAATTGGGAGTTATAGACACTGGGGACTCCAAAAGGAGGGAGAGAAGGATTGGGGCTTGAGCTGAAAAACTTACTTTTGGATACTATGTTCACTATAGGTTAATGAGGGCAATGGAAGCCCCAACCTCAGCACCACACAATATACCCTTGTAAGAAACTTGTACATGTACCCCTTGAATCTAAAACAAAAATGGAATTGTAGAACATAAATTTAAAAATGTGATTAAGACAAAAAACATAAGAGCTGAGAGAACTACTTGTGGAGACAGAAGACAATCAGATCCATTTTGTGGGAAAGAGAAGCCTAACACGGAAGAGACTGGATTTCTAGGTAGATGGCAACCTAGAATTAACCTTTTTTATGTTCCTTTAACTCTTTATTTTATTACCTTGGAGGGATCACTTTCTATCATATTTGATATGGGGAAGGAAAACAGTAGTACTTGTCTCTTGGTCACTGTCAGCTATGAAGTAGTATCTAAACAGTACCAGAGCTAGGGTCTGTTGGCAATGAGATAATGAAATGAAATACAATTGGCTAAACATACTCTCTTCCATCCCTGCATTCCACACTGTTCTATAACTGGTTTTGATGGTTTCAATGATGGGGAATCATTCTTAGAATATGTGTAATTTCTACATATGTAGGTAGAGAAAAAGTCTCTGAGGATAAAGAGGGGAAAAGTCTATCTCCTTATCCACAGCAAGTTCTTTTTTTGTCTTTACCCAAGATTTCTCTCTTGTTGACTGAATATTCACAAGCTAGATCCTGGGATTTCACCCCTCCCACTAATTCACATTCTCTCACAAAGAAGCTGCCATGTTTAAGTAATCATGCATTTCCAGGGATAAACAACACAATATTTGGGGACCACAACTACCATGAAAGAGACAACTCACTGACTAAGTCATGTTGATGTTCCCTTCAGCTTGACCGAACATTAGACAGACTTCTCCCTGACTCTAGGTCCGTGACTTTCATTTTCTTAGAGCAATTACTTTAAGAAACTTTCACTGGAAATTCTTTCTCTGTCCCTTTGAGATGTAATATTTTTAAAATCCTCCTGCCAGTTTTACACTCCAAGAACTTTTATCTTAAGCACATAGAAGCTATTTATTTGAAATGTGATCAACAGGAAGATAAGGTCCCAATTGCCCAGTTTCTGTGGGAGAGTGGGAGCCTCTCCCACAGAAACTGCGAAATTAAGGTACTTAAGCAGGTACCTTATTCCAAGTAATAAAACACTTCCTTTCATAAAATATATTAAAGTATATTTTCCTTTGTATTAATCAAATTAACAAACAAAAGTAGCTTAAGGTATCCCTCTCGTTCCAGCTATTAATAAATCCTACTACTATTGTTTCAAAAGAGTTGAGTTCAGACTAATATTCTGGTCTCTCTCTCACCTATTATAATAGGCTTGAATAGAGTCTCCTTTGCCTACTTAACATTGTCTGGTGCAATTTTTGCTTTGATGTAATGGGTGAAAAAATAAGCAAAATTGATGGCCTAGGGTGAATTATAATTTAAATAAACATAAAAGTAAATTTAATGGGATAAAAATGCTACGAGATACATGAAGCAAAAACAGTGTCATAAAAGTAACCAAATGGAATTATTGGGTATGAAGATATAATAATTGAAATAAATTATTCAATAGATAGATTAAATAGCAAAACAGATACTGCCTTAGGGCAAATGAAAGAGCAAAAAATGAAGATCAAGAAATTCAACCAGAACAATATCAGGAAGAAGTAGAGTGGAAAACGTAAAATAAAACTTGAGATATAAAATGCAAGCCTCAGAGGTAGGAAAATAGAGAATTATAACACACTATAATTAGGAATCCATAGAAAAATAACAGCTTAAAATGTCATAGGCTTAAAAATTAGCAAAACAAATTATAGCAATACAAAGATAAATGTGGACCCATGAGAAAAATGTGTGAAATAAATATATACAAAATAAGTTATATCAAAAATTTATGCAACTTGTTAATGCAGTAGTGGGAAGAGAACTAGAGCTTTAAATGTATTATTAATTTAAAAAAACATAAATAAATCTTGAATACATTATTTATCACAAAGTACATAGAAAGAGTTATACATTTAACCCAACAACCAGAATAATGGCATAAAGGAACATCAAGGAAATGTGAAAAGATAACAATATATGAGATGGCATATAAATCAAAGTGAAAACAAAACAAAACTAGAAAACAAATGATAATATAAAAGACTATATAATTTTAAAAATCTCTAGCAAGATTCATAATACTTATAGAATGAAAATGCAAATAAACTATAGAATGAAAAATATTAAACAGCTAAAGACAAACATATTTTCAAAAACAAAGTAATTAAATTTCTTGAAAAATAAAAATGCCAAAAATACATAACAATGAACTAAAATTGATGAAAAATAGATACTAATAAAAACGGTTATGGTATTCATAATCTACCTTACCAAAATAAACATAATGTCTGAATGATATTTTTAGATGATTTCTAGCAGTGTTTCAAATATTTAATACAATTTATATGAGTTGGCACAGGTAATAAAAGAAATAAGCAAAAGAAAATATGAGGGAGATATGTCCAATTTGGAGTATGTGGCCAGTATACCTTTATTTAAAACAAAATGTAGAAAAACTATAGGCCAAATGAATATGTAAATATACATGATAAAACAGATAAACAGAACTCCTGCTAATTCTGTGCAACAATGCATCAGAAATTATAGATTATGATCAAGTAGGGCATCACTACCATCCCTTGCCTGCAAAATTGTGAAATTCTCCTAGTTGGTCTTCTTACTTCCACCCTCCACCTCCATATAGTCTCTTCTCTATCTGGCAGAGCTCTTTGTCAAGCAGGCCTAAGTTCATGCCATTCCTCTCCTTAAAACTCTTTATTATCTTCACATCTTATTCATAGTAAGAGCCAAAGTCCTTCCTAGACTTATAAGGCACTGCACCATATACCTTCTTCCCCCTTAACATGCCTATCTTCACCTCCTCCCACCACTACTCAGCTTGTTGGTCACTCTGTGTCAGTCTCACTTGTCGCTCTACTCAAACTCCCAGAGCCTGTTCCAGCCTTGTCATCTGTTCCTTCTGCCTGAAATGCTGTTCTTCCAGTTATTCTATTGGCGTATTCTTCTATTTATGTAAGTTTCTTCTTAAATATCACAACAGAATCATCTTCTGTAACAAATATTGTAGAGAAGTTTAGGTCCCTACATGCCTTGGCATTGCCTATTATCTTTTTTTCTCCCAAAGCACCAGTCAAAATATACTTCTGTGAGATCAGGTACTTTGTTTTGTCCACTGACGTATGTCAGTATCGGCAGATAAAACAAGCAAAAAGTAAAAATGGAAAATACATTAAAACCCAAATGGGTAAGAAGTACATGAAAGGAAGTTAGGAACACAGACCCTAGAACCAAGGAGCTCGGTTTGAATCTCATTTCTACCATTGATTAGCAGTGTGATGTAGAACAGATTGCTTAACTTCTCTGTGCCTCAGTTTTCAATTATAGGTAATTGAGATAATAGTACTTAGCTCATAGGTGAGTTATTATGGGCTGTAATGAATGTTAAATTAAAACAAATTAAGGGCTTAGAAGGATACCTGAAATATAGTAATTGCTCTGTAAGTGTTTATTAAATAAACACAAAATATTCTTGAAATCACAAGGAGTCAGAGAATTTCTAATTTATATCAAAACTATCATCAGAAAACAAAGCCAGATCACATGAAATGTTGATCCAGATGTAAGAAAATGAAAACTAGAATGTAAGTAGTACAAACAGTTTGGAAATACCTGTGGCAACACTTAGGGAAGTTGAATATGCCTGTACTCCATGACCTAGAAATGTTACTGCTAGGTTTAAACACCCTCCAACACTCATATACATATTTGGCAGTGGTCCTTGTATACATATATATACATATATGTAACTATATATAAATATACACAAACATATTTTATATATTTTATATATACAGATGTTTACTGTAGCATTGCTTGAAATAACAGTAATTTTGAAGCAAGAGTGGGATATGTATCAATAGCTAAAACAATACATAAAATGCAGTGATGTATCGATGTATATTGTAGAACATTAAGTAGAAATCAGAAATGTAAAAACAATACTGGAGAAACAATTTTAAGAGCAGATTCCTAGAGATACCCTAATGTTAATCACATATGAGTAAACGAATATGATATGAGAAAGAATGGGATTTGCGATGGGTAAAAAAACAAAAATAATTTAAGAAAACAGATTTTTCATTAACAAAGAAGAAATTAGATTTTATATTCTAATGGGAGAAACAGTTTGAAAAAATTAGCACTGTGACCCTCCTTAAAACATGCTATGCAGGCTTTTCCTACAGCCTTCCATGTAAGGTCAGTCTGGAACATTGTGTATCTCTAGATAATTAAAACATTTACTAAAAATGAACATAATCCTTTTGGCAAGAGCAGCATAAAGAGAATACACTCACAATTGTAACATTTGGAGATTTTATATTGATTATCTTATTCATTGCTGTTTAGTAATTTCTAATTTAAACCCTAATGCTTAAAGCTCAGAATTAATGAGCACTTACAGGACAAAATTAAAAAAAAAAAAAAAGGCAAAACAAGCCCTCCAGATAGTTATTGGATAAAGACAAATGGTATTCAAGAGCAATCAGAAATATTTTTTATTGAAATCACATTGCTACTATGTAAGAAAGTAAACTTTTATATAGAATTTGAAATGCTTCAATTTAACAAACATTTATTAAGATTATCCGAAGTTCCAAGCATCATGCTAGCCTGGGAAAAATAAGGCCTGGCTTTTGATTTTGGAGACTCCAATTTTTAGTCACTGTTAAATAAACAGTTAAATACTCTCTAAAGTAACCATCGGGACACGATTTAATACTTTTTTTCTTTTAAATGAATCATTCCTTAGTGATTAAGTTTTACAGTACTCAAATTTGAAATTACTGAAAATAATTTCATATATATTATGATTGCATCAACATTTGATAGTTAACTAAAGTCCTTATTTAAAACATATTTTGGTTAGGGTTTATAGTATAGTGTATTATCTCACAAATTTTTCTTTTTATTCCACTGAAACAAACAGGTACTCAACAATAATAAGAGCCTTTTTAGACTAAGTGGGGTAAATGCTAGGCTACATAAAAGTGTGCATTATGAATTATTTTACAAAGAAAGTTATTGCTGTCCTTTCAGCCATATATAGTCACTTGAACTTAGCTCTCCAAGAATTCTCACTACTGGAAAAGGAATAAGATGTAAAAGCAGAGAAGGAATACCAGTCCATCAAGCAGGGAAATAAGAGTTTGGTCTGTTCTCTGCTAATGAATGGCTGGCAGTGCTCATACTGACTTATCTTCCTGGTAACGTGTATTTATTCAGCAAATTTTTCTGTAGACGTTTCTATGTTATGGGGGCTTTGGATAAATCAAGAAGGAAACAAACTTCTTTCACTCCTGGAGATTCTTGCAGTGGGGAAAACAGTTAATTAACAAGTAAAAATAGGAATAATAAAAGATCTTTGAGTGTTAATTACTATAGAGAAAAACAAAAGGTACAGAGATATTAAATGACAGGCATGCTTTTTTAGAAATTGTGTCTGGGAACAATTTCTGGAAATCAGGTGGCAGAAATTGTGTTCTGAGGAGTCCAGTTTAAATCTTCTGCATTTGAGTCAAGTCCTGAATGAAATAAAGAGGTATGAAATACAAGTATATAGGAAAACACTATTCCTCCCACAGGAAATGACATCTTTTTGTTTTTCTGTTTTGTTTTCACTTTTATCTTAAGTTCAGGATACAAGGGCGGGTTTGTTACATAGGAAAACGTGTCCTGGGGATGTGCTGTACAGATTATTTATCACCCAGGTATTAAGCCTAGTACCCATTAGATATTTTTTGTGATCCTCTCCCTCTTCCCAACCTCCACCCTCTGAAAGTCCCCAGTGTGTGCTGTTCCCTTGTATGAGTCCATGTATTCTCATCATTTAGCTCCCTCTTACTAGTGAGAAGATGCGCTATTTTTGTTCCTGTGTCAGTTTGCTAAGGATAATGGCCTCCAGCTTCATCCATGTCCCTGAGAAGTACACGATCTCATTATTTTGTACGGCTACAGAGTATTCCATGGTACATACATACCCACATTTTCTTCATCCAGTCAGTCATTGATGAACATTTATATTGATTCCATGTCTTTGCTATTGTGAATAGTGCTGCAATGAACATACATATGCATGTGTCTTTATAATATAGTGATTTATGTTCGTTGGGGTATATACCCAGTAAAGGGATTGCTACGTCAAATGGTATTTCTGTCCCTAAGTATTTGAGGAACTACCACACTGTATTCGAATGTGTATACAGTGTGGTATACACTGTATATGGATGAAGTAATTTATACTTCCACCAACAGTGTATAAGCTTACCTTTACCTCCACAACGTTTCCACTATCTTTTATTTTTCGACTGTTTAATAATAGCAATTCTAATTGATACAAAATGGTATCTCCTTGTGGTTTTGACTTGCATTTCTCTAATAAGTGATGTTTCGCTTTTTTTAAATATGCTTGTTTGGCCACATGTGTATCTCCTATTCAGAAGTGTCTATTCATGTCCTTTGCCCACTATTTTATCGAGTTGATTTTTCTTGTAAATTTAATTTACTTCTAGATGCTGTGTATTATTAGGCCTTTGTCAGATGCTTAGTTTCCAAAAACTTTCTCCCATTTGGTAGGTTGTCTGTTCACACTGTTGAGTTTCTTTTGGTGTGCAGAAGCTCTTTAATTATATCCCACTTGCCAATTTTTTGTTGTTGTTGCAATTGCTTTTGGTGTCTTCATGAAATCTTTGCTCATGTCTATTTCCTGAATGGTATTGCCTAGGTTGTCTTCCAGGATTTTTACACTTTTGGATTTTACATTTAAGTCATTAATCTACCTTCAGTTAATTTTTGCATATGGTATAAGGAAGGGATCCAGTTTAAATCTTCTGCATATGGCTAGAGAGTTATCCCAGCACCATTTATTGAATAAGAAATCATTTCCTCATTGCTTGTTTTTGTCAGGTTTGTGAAAATTAGATAGTTGTGAGTGTACAGTTTTTGAAACAGCATTTCAGGAAAGATAATAACAAGGTACAAGGCCTTGAGGTAGAAATGACCTTTGGGATTTGACGAAATGGCAGGAAGCCAAGTGGCTTGAGTTCAATGGTCAATTGGATGAGTGGTGAGGAAATGAAGTGAGACAAATACCCAGAAGGCAGATCCTGGAGACCAAAGGTCCCCAAATCCCTGGCCATGGACCATTACCTGTCTGTGGTGTGTTGGAAACCAGGCCGCACAGCAGGAAATGAGCAACAGGTGAGCAAGCATTATTGCCCGAGCTCTGCCTCATGTCAGATCAACAGCAGCATTAGATTCTTACAGGAGTCTGAACTCTATTGTGAACTGTACATGAGAGTGATCTAGGCTGTATACTCCTTATGAAAATGTAACTAATGCCTAATAATCTGAAGTAGAACACTTTCATCCTGAAACCATCCCCCACCTCCATTTGTGGAAAAATTGTCATCCACGAAAGTGATTCCCAGTGCCAAAAACATTGGGGATCACTGCTATAAACCTTGCTGCCATAAAATTTATATTTCACTTGTTTTTACCAGGTCAGTAGGAAAATAAAGCATTGCAAGAAATCTACTCCTAAAGGATAATGATGGCTAGTTCTCGGGTAGTAGGAGTAGCTGTTGGGTGGCATGGCAAGACTTAGGATTATTGTAGAGTGGGAAAAATGTGCTAAGGATTTGAATGTGGTTTATGAGAGAAAGAAAAGAGCAAGGATAACATCAGTGTTTGGGTCTTGAGTACTTTGGTAGATGGTGAAACAATTTATTGAGATAGACAACTGGTATGAGAGTGATGGGAAAGAAGGAGTGACTTGGAACAAGTTAAGTTTAAAATATTCATTTGCATTTGCAATCCAAGAAGAAATGTTGAGTGGAAAACAATATATTTTTCTGAATTTCAGGTGCAAAGGTATAACTAGAGATACATGTTTGGGAGTCAAATTTTCTCATTTCTCTATTGAGGGTACTAAAGTCAGACACTGAAGGCTCATAATATTTAAGAGAGCTATATATCTATTTATAATTGGCATGTTTATATGTACAAGTATGTATCTCTGCAGGAATATAAAAAGAAAAAATAGCTCACTATGAAGAACTTGAGATATAGTTATTACTAAAGAAAAGTATTTTAATAAATCATCTGCTATAGATACAGCAGATATATTAAAGTTGCTATAAAACTATAATAAGGGTAATTATTTCATAAATGTATTCTAAAGAATTGAAAATTGTGCATCAATTAAACTAAATATATAGCATTACATACTCTTAGGTATTTCACCTAAAAATGACATATTTATAATTTGCTGGATATGTCAGTGATGATATTTTAGAGTTCGTCATTAAAATATAAGCAAAATGGAATATTCTTGACAAATACAAAAACACTTGATACCACAAAATATTAAGGTAAAGATCAATTCTTAATGCACCATCAGAATAGTTAGTGGGTGAACAGGTAGTAAGTACTTTAGTGATGGTGGAAAGCAATGCAAAAATAAATGCTGGATTAGTGAATATCGTAAAAGCTTTAGCTGAACTATGTTCAAGTAATCATTAAGTGAACAAGCAATAGTATTTGAAGAGTTCAGCATTTTTCAAAACAGAAATGGGTAATTCCATAAAAAGCTTAAGCTTTATTAACTTGGTTATTTTAATAACTGATTTTTCAGAATTCTTATAAATCTTATAATAATGATAATTCTAATGCTACTGGCAATAAATCACAATATTTGCTTTGCCACACAGATGTGCATAGGCTAGGCTCCCAGAGGCAAAGTCATGGCATAATATTTCAGATTAAATAAGTAGCTTTACTAATGTAACAACACTATTAGCTAAACATCACTCAAATATATCATAGTTTAGCCACCTGGAAAGCGTCCCAGGTATTTTTAATTTAACTGCAATTCGATTTGCCAACATAGGGTCAAAAGAATATTCTGCTTAACAGATAAATTGAAAAAATATTTGGATTAACATGAAAAACAAATTATAATTATTTGGAAATTTGAGAAAATGACAAATAATACATATTCAGGTTTATAAATTTTTAGTTTCTTTTTTCATTCGTTTTTTAAGTTATCACAAAGTAAAATTTGCTTTTGTTTTGGTTTTGAGACAGTCTTGCTCTTTCACCCAGACTGGAGTGCAGTAGTGTGGTCTCAGCTGACAGCAACCTCTGCCTCCTGGGTTCAAGCAATTCTCCTGCCTCAGCCTCCCAAGTAGCTAGGACTACAGGCATCCACCCCCATGCCCAGCTAATTTTCGTATTTTTAGTAGAGACAGGGTTTCGCCATGATGGCCAGCCTGGTCTAGAACTCCTGACCTCAAGTAATCTGCCTGCCTTGGCCTTCCAAAGTGCTGGAATTATAGGCGTGAGCCACCGCGCCTACCCAAAATTCACTTTTTTGATATACAGTTCTATGAATCTTAACATTTAACTTAACGTTCTAGCAATAGAATTAGAAACAGTTTAATAATCTCTTCCAACCAAAAATATTTCCCTCACGTTAACATTGGTATCCAAACCCTTTCTCTAGCCCCATATCCTAACCCCTAGAAATCACTGAACAGTTGTTAGCCACTGAAAAATTGAATTTTCAAGACTGGGTTTCTTTCCTTTTATAATATAGATAATTGGGGCTGTATGTTTGAGACAGTGTCTATTGTTTTCTTAAATTTATGGTAAATAATGTTCAGTTTTCTTCTATTCCATGGAAGCATTTTCCTGAAATGTTTGTAACTTACAATCTTATTTTTTTCCTGTTTCTTGGGCATATGTGTATATACACCTATCAATCTCTTTCTCTTTATACATATATATGTAATTTCCTTTTGATTACTAATTTTTGAATGATATTTAAAACAGTATAATATGTTCTTCTGGGAAAGAAATGAAAAGCCTGGATTCCAGGCTTACAGTAGATGTCTTATTTTATATAGTCTTTATGTTTTCCCCAGCTAATAAAGGTAGGAAACTGAGTTTTCTCAAAAAGAAATATTTTCTTCTTATCTCTCATGAAAATAGACTGCTACTTGCAAATATGGCTTATTTTTGTGATTCCATATTTATATTTAACGGCTTATTTCTTAGAGTTAAATCAAGTCTAGGGAAGATCCTATAGCCATTCCTGCACACTATCCCGATTTTTAAAAACATGAGATTTAGGCTTCCCACCTCAGGTTATATCAATCCCCTTCTTAGAGCACACTTTATGAGATTTTTTTGGAGAGGCTATTGTGGACTCTTTTCTCTGCTCCTAACCACAGGAACCCCATCGTTCTCCATAGCTACAGCCAGCCCTTCTGCTTACCTGTGGATTTGGTAAATCTGTGATCTCCTAGTTTCTGCAGAAAGACAGTTTTGGTATGGGTTTTTTCTTGTCTTTTTATGTTTTGGATACTTTTTGAAAACAAGGTGAAGTATAGCTTAACTTTATGCCCCAGCAGTCATACTGAAAAGAACAGATGCACCATTTCTCCAAACAGCTTCTCTCAGCTTCCAAAGTCCCCTCACGAGGGAACTAGAGCTCACAAAAATATCATTCACGTGATGTAGTCTGAAAGATCTTGGTTACAACACAATCCTTTCATATTTTTGGCTCATATTGCTCTTCAGAAAGAATATGCATAATATAAGCATTTCCATTTAATAAATTTTGCCAACACCAGGCTCCCATGTATTGTTTTGGTTTTAATCATATCCAGAACTAAGGAAAAAGCAGAGTGAACTCAGAGATGTCTCTTTCTCTTGCTAATCTGAAAGTATTGGATCACATTCAATTTTCTTACACATGTATTTTTCAGAAACATGTAGAAATCTGTTACAAATGTACTCTCAAAAGCCCCATCTGAACTATTTTATCGCAATTAGGTCTCCTATTAATTTACACTATGTAGATAATGCCAGAATATTCAGATAACTTTTTAATTAAAAAATGACTAAGTGATATATAATAAGCTAGCAGTTGACATACACTAATTACATTGTTATCATTGTTTTCCCCAAGATTTTTATGCTGGGAGATGCTGGAAAATCTCAAGAATCCACTTTGTAATGATATATGTGCAATAAGAACTAATTCAAATTAATAGAGATCACTACAGCAATTTCTTTCTTTTCAGGGGATTTATATGGTCTTTTAGTTAACGTATGTAGAAATCTAATTATACTAAATTTTCTCTCTGCACAAGTCAATGATGACTTGGAATAATCTTCTGTTAGAAGACTTCAGATAGATGTTAAGGAAACTGAGGTCCTTTGCAAAATTATGAAATTCAGTGGTTTTCATAAGCAGTGGCCTGAAATATTATTTTATAACCATTCTGAAAAAACTCACCCTGCTCCATTCAACACAGATATATGTATGTACATACAAACTTGCTTACACATATGTGCACACATGTGAAAATACATTCATATACACAATACATGAGTATGTTAGAAAACTAACAGTTTTCTAACTCATTTATATAAAGTGACATAAGCACTCTATATAAATAAAAGTAATTAGTTTCTAATTTCAATACAAAATTCTGTCATATAAAATACTGAGAGTTGAGAAATGTGATTATTTTCTGTTTTGTTAAGTTAAAAATATATATATCCAGTGATTTTAGTACACTGGCATCTCATGGAATGGATTTTAAAAATTTAAATCTTTAATTCACACTAAACTGTTAAGGGCTGTCCATTCTCAGCTCCAACACTGGTATAATTTTATTCAACTGTTAATTTAATCAGGTCATTTTGTGTTACATACATCTAAAGCATCCTCCATGCTATTTTCTATCCAAAGCACTCAACCATCAAAAGTTTTCCTCTTATCTTGCCAACCTCTTCTCTCATTTCTTCCTCCTCGCATCTCATCTGTAAACTCAACTCTGTCCTAAATCATTTTTCAAAGAATTCTATGACCCACCAACCTCTATGGTGTTGACCGTCTTGAATTACTTTAATATTTACAGTTTTGCAACTCATTGACACACTTTACACTATATATATATATATATATAAAATGTATTTAATTTTTTTGAGACAGGGTCCTGCTCTGTCCCTCAGGCTGGAGTGTGGTGGTACAAATATGGCTCACTGCACCTCAACCTCCTGGACTCAAATGATCCTCCTGCCTCAGCCTCCTAGGTAGCAGAGACCACAGGCTCACATCACCATATCACCATACCCGGCTATTTTTTAAATATTTTATTACATATGAGGTCTCACTATGTTTCCCAGGTTGAGCTTGTACTCCTGAGATCAAGCAGTCTTGCCACCTCAGCCTCTCAAAGTCCTGGGATTACAGGCGTGAGCTACCATGCCTCATATACACCCAGTACCTCATATATTTTTGTACCATTATCTTTTCATATGGTTTTCTTACAACTCATAAATTTAATTATATACAAAGCAGAAATGGACTTGCTTATGTTTTAGTAATAAAATATTCAGTTCGTTCCTTTTATTAAATGCTGTTGACTGTGAATTTTTTTTTTCACACATTGCTTAACTGTTGATAAATCTTTAATGATGACATTTAAGTTAAAACTCTGGGTAAAACCATTTGGTCAGGAAACCTTTTCATTTAGTCACATATTCAATGATTTATCTATGCATATAATTAATCCTATACATAAATTAAAATATCTATTATAATAGATATTATTCCAGAAATGTAGTTGATGTTAAGCTTTTACTGATATTTTTAGTCTGAAAAAATGTAAGGCTTATAAATATTTTTTTAACATTTTAAGAGGGCTTAAGCAGGAAGTATTGGCCACCGGCTAAATGAAAAGGTTTAGAGAACAAGAGCCATGAATTTCTTACTCATTTTCTGTATGACCATGGCAAATCTCTACATTTATTTTTAGTTAGTTAGCTCAGAATGCTATAACAAAAGTACCATAAACTGGGTGGCTTAAGCAACAGACATTTTTTTCTCACAGTTGTGGAGGATGAGAAGTCCAAGATGAAGGTTTCAGCAGATTCAGTGCCCAGTGAGGGCCCATTTCTTGACTTGCAGATGTCCACCTTCTTGCCATGTTCTCATACAGCAGTAAAAGAGAAAACCCTGGTTTCTCCTTCTATTCTCATATCGTCACTAATCCTATCACTGGGGCTGCACATTTACAGCCTCATCTGAACCTAATTATCTCCCAATAACTCTACGTCCAAATACTGTAACATTGAGGGTGAGAGGTTCAACATATGAATTTGGGGAAAATACAAATATTGAGCCCAAACCAATACTCATCAGTTAAATTAAAATATTGGGAATCTTCAATAACATTATTTAATAAAGACTTGAGACTTTCAGATACAAACCTTGCCCAAGTATCTATTCCATGTCCTGTCACTCTTTCCTCTGGTCAGTCTACTGTAGCCACAGTGGTCTCCTTTCAATTATCTTAAAACAATCTTACTCTTGTTGTTCTCTCTGCCAGGAAGTTTCTACCCCAAGTCTTTAGTAAGAGTTTCTCTTGCCAGTGCTACTAAAATACATTCTAGATACTTTATTATCTAGACCAATATTTATTTTTTTTTTAACCTTCTACTTCTTGAAAATTTTTTATTATCATTATCTTCATACATTTTGCTATTTGAAATTTTCCTGGTCATGCATTTATTTACTTCTGAATTGTCTCCACTAATAAAAGTTAACATTATAGAAGCAGAAAGTTTGTATTTTTATTGCTGAATCCCCAGTCTCTAAATTGCATATGGTATAGCATAAGCGTGCAGTAAATACTTCTGGAAGAATTAATGAATGAATTAGGAAATTAGAATTTAGTATCTCACATGAAAACATTCAATAAATAGTACCTGTATTAGCATGTATAGAATAGAATAATAGAATTGATAGTTTCAAGTTTAAAAATAATCAAAATACCTGTGTTTTAATATGTAAGCTCAAGAAATATAATGAAAACAATAAAGATATTTTATGTGATTCTATTGGGTTATTTGCATATTTTCAAATTGTTTCCTTTCCTATATTTGTTACATATACATCCTACCGTAAAACAAGCCTTCATCAATTTAAAATTATTGAAATAATATAAAGTACACTTTCCCACCACAGTAGATACAATTAAACACTGATAACATACACTTTACAAATTCACAAAATGTAGAAATTATGTAGTCAATGGACTCAAGAAAAAGACAACAAGGAAATTAGAGATAAATAAAAACAAAAACACATCAAATTAAAATTATGGAATGCAGTAAAAACAGTGCTTATGGGGAAATGTATACCTATAAACATTTGTTTAAAATAAGAGAAAAAAATATTCAAATCAATAACCCAACTTTCTACTTAAAGACAATGTGAAAAAGAGGAAAATAAACATAAAACAACTGAAAGAAAAATAAATAATGATTAAAGTAGAAATATATAAAATCAAGAATAGGAAAAACCATAGAGGAAATCAAAATCAAAAGTTGATTCGCGGAAAGATTCAGTAAAGTTAACAAACCAACCTAGAATAACCAATAGAAAAAAAAGAGAAGATTAAAGTTACTAAAAATAGCAGTAAGATGAGGACATAACTTCCAGTCTTACAGAAATAAAAATTATTAGAATATTTGCCAACAAATTAAATAACTTAGATGAAATAGGCAAATGTGTACAAACTACCAAAACTGACTCAAGAAGAAATAGGAAATCTGTATACATCTATAACAAGTTAAAGATATTGAATTAGTAATCAAAATTCTACCCACAAAGAAAATCCCAATGCCCAGAATAATTCATTAGTGAGTTCCACCAGCAATTAAAGAATAATTAATACCAATTATTCACAAACTCTTCCAAAAATTAAAAGAGCAGTGAATACTTCCTAATTCATGCTATGAGGACAGTATTATCTTGGTACTAAAACCAGGCAAAAATATCACAAAAAGAAAACTATACATTCTCTCTAATGACAATAGATGTAAACATCCTAAACAAAATTTAAAAATCCAACATGTTAAAAAAAGATTATTCAATATGACCAAGTATTTTTCCCAGGAATGGAAGGATGCCTTAATATTAGAAAACCAATTACTATGAGGTACCATATCAAGAAAATAAAGGCAAACTACGTGATCATCTCAACAGATACAGAAAATCATTCAACAAAACCCAACGCCACTTCCTAATAAAAAGACTCATAAAGTCAGAATAGAAGGGAAATTCACCAACTTGATAAAAACCATCTAGAAAAACCTGTAGCAAACATCACCCTCAATGAAGAAAGACTGAAAGTTTCTGCCTAAGGTCAAGACAAGACAAGGATGTCTGTTCTCACCACTTACATTCAACATCGCACTGCAGAGACAAGGCGGTGAAATTAGGCAAGAAGATAAAATAAAGGTCATCTAGATTAAAAAAAAGAAGCAGTAAAAATATCTGTATTAGCAGGTAGCAAGATGTACAGAAAATCCTAAAGGATCTGCTAAAAACCTATAAGAAGTAGTAAAAATTTCATCAATGGTACGGGATAAAAGATTATGTTAAACAAAGCAATCTCATTTCTGTATTTGCAATGAATCTGAAAATGAAATTAGGAAAATAATTTTGTTTAAAACAGCATCAAAACATTTGGGAAAAAAATTAACAAAATAAATGTAAGATTTTTATTCTGTGCTATGACCTAATTGCTTTTGTTACCCCCAAATATGGTATGTTGAAATCATAACCTGCCAGGTATTAGGACATGGGCCTTTGAGAGCTGATTAGGCCATAAGAGCAGCGTCCTTATGACTGGGATTAGTACTTTTATACAAGAGGCCCCAGAGACTAGCTAGCCTTTTCCACTAAGTGAGAAGGCAGCAAGAAAACATCATCTATGAGCCAAAAAACGAACCATCACCAGGCATGAAGTCTGTCTTGATCTTGGACTTCCCATCTTCCACAAGTGTGAGAAATGAATTTATGTTGTAAATAACCTAGTTATAATTCAACATAATCATTACCAAATTTCCAACTGTTTCCTTTGCAGTCATTGGCTGATATTAAAATGCATACAGAAGTCTGAGTGAATATACTAATCAAAGAATCCCAAAAAAATGGAACAAAGTTAAAGCATTCATATTTCCCAACTTCAAATATTACTCAAGCTTTATTTATCAAGATAGTATGATACTGGCATGAGGGCTGATATATCAACTTTTTCTCTTATTTAAAATTTGAGGAATATCAACTTGAGCCAGCAGAGACAGTGGATATTTAGAAACAAAATTAAAATAGTAAATAATAAAGTAAATTTGCCTTCCAAGTGCAAAAAGATGTTCTGGAAACAAACTAAATTGACAGGAATCCTCAGAAAAAATATAATAAAACTGAGGAAAATGTTTCAGTTAAATTTATTTTTACTCTCTTTCATCATTATTTAAATATATTAGAACACTTGTAATTAAAAGTAATAGCAGGATACAAATTTTTATTTAATTTTTGATAAATCAAACCTTGTAATAACTTGGGATAATCTTTCTAAATCCTTATAATTCCTTATAATGCTACCACCTCCAGGGTCAATGCAGAAGATTTAAGGGAGTAGAGATGTGGGTAAGTACCAAGCAGGGTAATTTTATTGTGCCTCAGAAATACCTGGAGTGGGGCTTGTTATAACACAATCATTGGAATTTCTTATCTGGAGTATATCCAGAGAATATACATGCCTCATAAGTTTCCAGGTGATGCCGATGCTCGCAATCCAGGCAATAAAACCTGAGAACAACTAGACTGGGTTATTATTTGAACTCTGAGCCTCCAAGAGAAGGAGCCAGATATCTGCCTGTGAAGCCACACTGAATATTTCAGATAAACTCTGGATAAATGCAGCTCGCAGGGTTGTATTGTACAACCCTGCGAGCTGTATTTTATCCAGTGTTCTCAATCTATATCACGTGGAAGAAAAGCATCGTAAGGTTGAGCCAGGTCCCAAATTCCTGACCCACAAATCTATGAAGTATAAGAGCATGGTATCTGTTTTAAGCCCTAAGTTCTGTGGTCAGTTGTTACACAGCAATAGACAGCCTGAATACCTAAGTGTCTGCATATGAGGACAGGCCCCATCTCTTTGATGCACTAGAATTTCAGCAGGTGTCAGCATTTTTGAGAGAAGTCCAGTAAGGGCTCTGGGACATGATGTAAGAAGGACCAGAATCCTGCTTGAAGCTCTGGCTAACTTGTTAGATTTTCTGTTCCTTGTGCCAAGGTCCTGCCAACAGCTCCCTGGATAAAGAACAAGCCACAGAGTAGCAATATTTTTACTAATCATAATGGTACTTTTATTTAATGATAATTTTAGCTCTTTAGTTATAGGTAGGGGTGAAATGAAAATACAGTTCAGATAAACTTGGTAGTTTTATGTTTTGCTTTGTTTTATTTTTTCCAAGGAAGAATCAGAGAAATAAGTTTTAGATAATTGGTCCAAGTTGATATTTAAACTCAGTACTTAATTTTATTTAGCATATTTACCTATGTTAATATAATTAAAATCATAATTTTTGCTATAATGTTTCTTTTTACCTTATGTATAGGATAATTATGCTTCTCTTGTCTGCTTTCATGTGAAACTTAAGTAAATTTTCTATAGGAAAGATATTGTACTTGGATATGCAAATATAATAATGAGAATAACATCTAATATCTAAACTAAACACTAAGTTCTAATAAGCAAAAGCAAATTCTATACCAGTTACTGAATTCAGTAATTATATAGGGAGAGAAAGACTAGTAGTACTATGGAAGGTCATTAATTTCTTATTGAATAAAGGCCTCTGGAGACACCAGTTTACCAACCTAACCTTGAAGGCTGGATCTGTGTGTGTGTGTTTGTGTGTGTGCACATGCACATGTGTGATGCTTTCTATGAGTAATTTCTTCTGTAAGTCAGCCATAAGTACCATGTTCTACGTATAGAGAGACCAGTTAAAGCCCTCCAATTAGTAAAGAATTATATTCTTCAAAACAAAACTGAAAAGTATTATTTTTTGTTTTTGGTTTTCATTTCACAGCTTTTAGTCTGGACTCAAACTACATCAGTGAAAACAGGGTCCCTCGTGAGCGGCAGGCTGGCAACTCTGAGTGACACATTGCCAAAGGTAGCCAACTGTCAGGATAAGAAATACATACTATGAGCATCTACTTAGTCTCTTGATAATATTTTCCATTTTGCAAAATCAACTATTTATAGAGAAATAGCGCATTTGAACAAAAAGGGATAAATACAAGAACCATATTTCTCACTATACTGACGCTGCTGTCTCCAACAACATAACCAGATATTATAAAACACATACCAATAAGAGCTTAAATATTCATGTAAGATACACTTTTGATCTAAGATCTTGAGAGGAACAGCTATAACAATTAAAGTCAGATACAGATTATGACAGAGTTTAAATACTAGCTGAGAAATCATATGGTTAGTCATGAAATCAAGAGTCTGGTGTGAAATATCAATTTCCAAATTCTGATGATAATTTCTTTTCTATAGCTTTATTTGTACTAAGTTTGATTTTTATTGTTTACGTTCATGTTAGTTGTCCAAAAATGTTCTCTGATAATTTTAAGTGTCAGTGTCTGCCAAAAGTCTTACCAAAATTGTTCCTTTTTCTTTAACGACTCGAAGTGGCAGAGCTAACAGTCTTAGAATTTCAGAACTCTGATGCTGTTGTTTATCTTTTAAACAATAGATACAGTTGGCCTTTTGATCATTTCACACATTCCTCAATTTTGAATCGAAAAACCCTTGACTTTCTTTACTGTTTGCCATTTACTTTTTGCTGTTATTCAGATCCCTCATTCTTCTGACATGTGGTTCTCCTTGGATATGACTCAAAGTATGTCAACATACGTACAATGTCTTAATTTCAATCTTAAGTAAACTCTTTTCCTGAAATCTAACCTCCTCTAATGCCCAACCCTAACTTCTAATTTGGCACTGAAAGAGTCAGGTAAGAGTGAAAATGATCAAACAGGAAGATCTTGGTATGTACTGGTAATTATTCTAGCAGCTTTACATATGCTATCTTATTAATTCTTAAATGGTAACTTCAATGTAACACTGCTCGTGTATTTTACACATAAAGTCAGTCTCACTGTAAATAATATCAAATGAGTATAGAAAAGTTTTCTCAAAGGAGCAAAAACTCCATTTCATTGTTAGTCCACTTCTGGGAACTTTATATAAAATATGAAAGGTGAATACAGACTAACTGAAACAATAGTGCTTACTTTTTAAATACTAAAATGTAAATCAATGTAACTTAATGAAACAGGTATTTTAATCATCACAGACTAATATGTGAAATCTTATTTTTCATACCTGATATTCCATATTTATGGAGTTAATATGTGAAATTATCCTAGAAAGTTATCAAAGGTAATCACTGAAGACTAGGACTATAACATCCCAAGAGATAAGTAGAGAATGTCATTCCACTTTTCTCATGTTGAAAATTAATATAAAATTCCATACAACTTGCATGTACATGTCATTGATTTATTAGCTTTTGACTAGTATTAAGTTAATTGCAATGTAGAAATAAAGTATTAATTATTACATTACTATAATAATTTATTATGAATATGACATTCAAATACAAGATTTAGGTACAGAATTTTCATGAATAGTGATCATTTTCATTCCTGAATGAATATACATATTCATTCGGTGGTATGTGTGAGTATAAGAGCCAGTGTATACTGACATATAAATGATAATTACTAAGTTCAGAATTTAAAAGTATTGTTAAATACAACTATCATTAAAAGTTAAATTATATAAACATACGTAAATTTTACTAACTTTAAAAATAATTGATATTAAAAGATCATTTCCTGATTATTTTAACAATTATAAATTACATATATGCTTAAGAATTACATATATTGCATCTGTATGGCAGAAATACTACATAATGGTGTACTTCTGTACTTCTTTGTCTTACTTTGATCAGTGACATTACATTTATAACTTGAAATTGGCCAAGGGAGGAATATGTCAACCACAAACATCAGCATACACTATGGATTGAGACTACTTTTCCTTGAGACGCAATTGTACACCATTGTATACAGTTATATGATTATTTTCATTGATTCTCAATGACCATCATGTCAGTAACATCAACATAACTGATATACAAGTCAGGCAGATGGAGATAAAGATATGACCTTTATTAATGATAAAGCTATTTGCAGAAGCTGCTTTACAGTCTGCAGCCAAATGTGCTTTCTAGTTTTTTAATACATAATTAGGTAGATTTGCTCCTTCTTTCCAACCCAGCTGACATCTGCAAGCTACCCTTGAGCAATCGGTTCTGAATGCAGCCACTCTTCGGGCAGACAATTCTAAGGATCTGGAACAGAGAGAAGAAAGGCTGAGCCAAACATGCTCTGTAACTTCTCTCCAAGTCAGGGTATCAATTAGTTTATGTCTGACTGCTTGACACTGAAAAAAGCCAAAATAACAATAGGTAAACAAGATAGAGTCCCATGTCACGACAGTTTGGATGTATGCATTCTATGAGTGATAGACTCGGTTTAACTTGCTGTTCTGCCATCCTGAAAAAGTCACTTTCTGGTCCAAGGTGACTGCAGGAGCACCATTTCATATGCATTCAGCCAGCAGGAAAGATAAATGAAAGAACTCATCTTTCCTTTTAATGGGACTTCTTTAAACACCATACAACTTTTTTCCTTCTCATCAGTGAAAACTTAGTCACATGGCCACAACTAGCTGCAATGAAAACTAGTCCACAGAGTCTTTAGTTAGACACATGGAAGCTCAGAATAAATTTTATATTTGATACTAAAAATAAAAAAGGGAATATTGTATGGAGAATGTTTGCCATACTCACCAATTACATGATTAATTGAATGGGAAAAGAGGCCAGATATGTCAATGTAGCTGAATACTAACCTAGAAATATAGGGCATGGTAAATGTGTTCTAATACAACATCTGCATTTTCCACAACTTGAATCTATTACAATGAAGATGGAAAACTCACTCATAAGAGTGCATGTAAAATGCAAAGCAACTGCAAGTGACTCTACAAAAACAAAGGACTATATACATGAACTAAAGAATTCTGCTGGCCGGGCGCGGTGGCTCAAGCCTGTAATCCCAGCACTTTGGGAGGCCGAGACGGGCGGATCACAAGGTCAGGAGATCGAGACCATCCTGGTTAAACTGGTGAAACCCCATCTCTACTAAAAAAATACAAAAAACTAGCTGGGCGAGGTGGCGGGCGCCTGTAGTCCCAGCTACTTGGGAGGCTGAGGCAGGAGAATGGCGTAAACCCGGGAAGCGGAGCTTGCAGTGAGCAGAGATCCGGCCACTGCACTCCAGCCTGGGTGACAGAGAGGACAGAGCGACACTCCGTCTCAAAAAAAAAAAAAAAAAAAAATTCTGCACACCTATAATCCCAGCACTTTGGGAGGCCAAGGCAGAAGGATCACGAGGTCAGGAGTTCCAGACCAGCCTGACCAACATGTTGAAACCCCATCTCTACTAAAAATACAAAAACAGAAAAAAAAAAATTAGCTGAGTGTGGTGTCACACACCTGTAATCCCAGCTACTCAGGAGGCTGAGGCAGGAGAATCGCTTGAACCCAGCAGGCAGAGGTTGCAGTGAGCAGAGATCGAGCCACTGCACTCTAGCCTGGGCAACAGAAGAAGAAGGATTCTGATAACTTGGTTTGTAACATAGTGGGGAGAAATTACATATTCCTATAAAGTATACCATATATATAATTTAAAAGTTAATATTTTTAATATGTAATCGTGACTCTAATTGTCACAAGTTTGGAAGAAAATGTATATTACAGGAGGGTTAAATATGGTTTATTATAAAGAAAAACATATTTGATTGTACCACATTATCAATTATCTGCAAAATTTGATTAAAAGAACATGATAAATCTCCAAGAGTGGGCCATAATAAGCGAATAAAAATAACTGAAAAACAAATGACTTTGAATTAAAACTGATTTTCTGAGGAAATTTAGGGTGTTTAAAGTGTATCTTCCCAACTAGCTCTTTCATTATATTATACATTTGTATATCACATAGTTTCTTTATAGAGAATATAAGTCTATTATCGTTTTAATACTTGTCTAAATTTTGGTACATTCTGAAATACTGATGTTTGGATTAATGAGATTTTACTCTAAATTCTAATTTTTACAAAGACACAGAAAGTTTCACAATCAGTAAAATACTTTTCCATCCTTGATGAAATGCCTGAAATAAGTACTGTGTCATTATAAAGTAATTCCAACTAGAAGAGAATATTGAATGTGTCTTAATATTCCTTGGTAATGAGACTTTGCAGTACTTTTGTAAGCATCATTGCAGAGACACTTAACATTATGTGATTAAGTTAGCATGTTTAAAACATTTATGTTTATGCAACTAGCAATAAATCAGCATGTTTGTTGATGCTGCTGAGGAAGAGTAATCTTCATCTACAGAACAGAAGTTTAACATTTGCCTAATATCATGCCCTTGCTCTAGGATTTCATTTGTGTTCAATTCCAACATATGAATCATTTTTAATCGGAGAAAATAAGCATGATAATCAAATGCAAAGCAGCATACGCTGACAGTGAATTGTTGTTCTAATGAGAACTTAACTTCTGCTTGTGTCAGATAATTTAGCTTTCAAAAATATAACTGACTATTAAGCCAAGGAAAAGTCTAAGCAAATCTCTTAGGAAGTTAGAAAAACTCCCTAAGGAAGTTAGAAAAACTCTTCTATAACCTTTGTACATTTCACCATCATCAGAGAGGTCACAGTCCTCTGGTGCCACAAGTACAGCCACAGCATATGCCTCATCAATTTTCAATTTGTGTATATCCCTTCAATTAGTATCTAGGATCATGTTAAAACACTAACAAAAATTCACTTGATCTAGCTTGGCTCATTTGTTGAGCCTGCAAGTTAAATAAGTTTAATTAAACATAGTGGTGAATTTTAAATGATTTTTGCATCCATTCTTCTATCCTCCAGACATTGTTCAAAAGACCTGAATGTTAACAGTCTCTAGGCTCATTTTCAATTACAGAAACCGTACATAGGGTGACTCAGCTCATGCAAGGAAAAAAAAAAAAAAAAAAAAACTAGGCAAATGATGTAATATGAGAAGTGATTAATTTTGTTTGTTTGTTTTTTCTTTTGAGCAGGAGAACAGATAAGCTTTGGAGGGTTGTTAACTGAAGATTTCTCTTAGTTTTCAGAACCTAAAAAGTAATACATCAATTCATGTATGGTTATGGAAAAAAGACTGATGGGTTTCAAAATATTGTAAAATGTCTATGACTTACTTTTACTCAAGTAGATTTAGACTGGTGATGAAAATGGTACAGTCAGATCTCAAAGAAAAGAATATGACATGAAGTTGGGAATCATTTTTGAATTTTACTGAATTAGTCAGATCAACCACTTTCTTACTTCTCATTTAGAATAAGTAGGATCCTCAGACACTAAATTTAGACAAAATTCCTGAGTGTCTTGTGTGGACATTGAGATGATACTAAATTGATACCACAGTTGCACAGTTGAATATGAAAGATAGAGAAAGCATAATATCAAAAGTCAGGTACAGACTTCTGGCTTCCACTTAAGTTATAGAAAGCAGAAAATATTGCTCCCAATATAAAAAACAAAAAACTCGGGAATATATAAAATCATAACTTTTTGGAGTCTTTCTGAAAGCTGAGATTGCAGGTCAACCAATTAGCTTAAAATCTAAGGAAACACAAGCTCCTCCAAGAAGAGACAGCACATTAACATAGACTCATATAGAGCAAAGAATGGGAGGAAGACTAGGCCTCCACGCCAGAAGTTAAGAATTCATCTATTTTTTCAACAAATTGCTAAAAGTCAGGTGTGAATTAGTGTGGTAGCATGGAAACACTTGTATCTGAATAAAAAAGTGTAATTATTAACCCAATAACAGGCTCTTCTCCAAGGAATACCATTGAGTACTTAGGAAAAAGAATATAGGCAGGTGGGTAATGGACAAAGCCTCCATCAGTGATGCTGGATTGTGGGAAAGGGAGTGGTCACTACTCAAGAAAGGAATAAAGCCTTGCAAAAAGTCCTTCCTAGATTACTACTTCCACAGAATAAAACCATTAAACTGCTATGGAAAGGAAAACAAATCTGCTATATCCCAAGACAGGCGGTAAGACCCACTGTGGCCAGGAGAAGAGGAAGCGGCATGCCATATCCCGATGAAACAGGGTCATGGAACCACCCTTGTCCAGACCACAGAAGAACACTTCTCGTTAGGGGAAACTGTGAAAGCCCTACTCCAAAGAACTAGAAACCCAGAGACTGCCTATGTCTGCCTCTGGATCACAGCAAAGAACATTCTCATTCTAACAAAGGCTACCAAGTGTTAACAATCTTCTACTGGGGGGACAACAAAAGCATGGAGACAGACTCTGAGAAAATAGTGAGAAAAGTCCTAAAGCTGAGGGCAGAAAAGCATGAAAAACCCTTCAACAATCCAGCCCTCACTTTATGCACTAGTTAAAACTTCGTAAATTATAAAGTCAGTGGTATGCCAAGGTAATCTAAGTAATAACAACACCCATATTTAGGTCAACTTCTGGCTACATAAATTCAATTCCCTGATAAAGTCATAGGAGACAAGAAATCATGCCCATACTCAAGCAACTAAAAGACTACCTCGGTCTCTACATTCCAATATGCAATGTCCAAGTTTTAACAAAACCCTGTTAGACATGCAGGAAAGCAAGAAAAAAAAAAGACCCATCAACAAGGGACAAAATACTTAAGAGATTCAGATTTAGATATGGCCCAATTGTTGGAACTACTAAAGAATTTAGAAAAAATGTAATCACCATATTTAAGACATTGAAATAGGTACAATGTGTATGAACAGATAAAAATACAAATGGGAAATTGAAACTATAAGAAAAAATAAAGTTAAAATGCTAGAAAAAAATTCCACATTAATAGATATGAACAATGTCTTTAAAGGATTCACTGTGTTAAACAGACAACATGAAAATTAGTAAACCTAAGGATAGGTCAATAGAAATTATCCAAACTAAAACACAAACTGAAAAATAGATAAAATACATTTTAAAATCCAAAAGCAATAGCATTGGAGAGTTGCTGGAGACAATATCAAATAGTTTACCGTATGTATAATTGTTCTCCGTGAGAGAAGAGAGAGAAAATAGGTCATAAAACTATTAAATGAGATAATGGCTTGGAATTTTTCAAAAATAATACAATATATTAATCTATAGAACTAAGAATATCAGAGATCCTAATCAGGATAGACAACACCACTCTCCCACACCAAATTTAAAAGCCCTAGATGCACGATATCTAATTTCTAAATACAAAAGATAAAGATAAAATATTGAAGAAAAGCAGAGATAAAGGCACACAATATACAGAAGAACTGTGATTAAAATTTTATCAGATGTCATATTAAAAATATAAGTCAGATGACAATGAAGTGCCATCATTACTTTAAAAATCTACCCACTTAGAATTCTCTGTTCTGTGACAATATTAACAAATGAAGGAGTCATAATATCAATTTCAGACAAACAAAACCTCCTAGTATAGATAGTTACTAGCAGGATTGCTATTCAGAAAATAAAATTCAGGCATAGGATTATTATTAACAACATCTACATGAAGAAATGATCTTCACAAACACTTAAAACCAATGTAAACATGTTAGACTTTTTTTTTTTATCTTTTCACCAAGCAATTATTTTCTGACTATAGAAAAATTAGGAGGAAAAATGTGACTATATATCATTTCAAATTAAAATATTTACAAAAAGTTGCAAAAAATTGGGGAAAAAAGTATGTACTTACTGATGTAGGATTCTTATACTACATATAAAGTATAATTTTGTTTGAGGAGAGCCAAAAATTAGTCAATATTACTTAATATGTTAAACATAACCATTAAAATATAAAAAAGAAATATAGTGATCATAATAGAGTATAAATGTAAATATATAAAAAAAAATCAAAACCAGGCAGAATACAAGGAAAATGTAACAGAGAGATTATAGAACAAATAGATTTTAATCCAAAAATGACTGCATTGAATGTAATTGATCTAAACACAAAATTTCAAATTTTTATGAAGTACCGAGACTCAACTACATACCCGACAGAATAAATTACTTTAAATTTAAAGAAAACAAGTAAAAAATTAAAAATGAAGTGACTATATGAATACAAGGCAAAAGATTTCATAATTAAAAAAACACCAGAAATAAAGAGAAATATCGCATCATAATAAAGAAACACGTGTAACAATTGTGAAGTGTATAGATCTAAATAGAGCTTTAAATTCATAAACACACATACACAAACTTGGCAGAACTCAAAGGAGACATTAAAAATGCAATTATCATTGGAGTTGCAACACTTCTACCATGGTAATAGAAAATATAGGTATAAAATCAGCAACGATTTAAAGGCCTGAATAATACTACCAAAAACAGACTTAATAGATAATTAATAACCCTGTGCACAATAACAAGTAAAATAGATATTTTCTCAATAGCACATGCAACATAAACACAAACAGACAATATTCTGGGCGATCAAAAAAAATTCCCCAAAATAATACAAGACATACTATCTGACCATAGCAGAATTAAATTAGAAATCAAAAGCAGAAATATAGCTAGAATATAAACAAACATTTTGAAATTAAACACTTCCAGATAACTTATGATTCACAAAAGCATCAAAATGAAAAATAGAAAACATTTAAATTGAATGAAAATTAAACATAACTTATTCAAATATGTGGGATGCAATTACCATAGTACTTAAAGGAAACAACATCAAATATTTATGTTGTACATATATTCGTAAATAAGAAAGGCCTCAAATCAGTTCTAGGTTTTTAGCTTAGAAAACTTTCAAAACAAAAACAAATCTAATCCAAAGTGAACAGTAGGAAGAAAAACAAATGAAGAACTCTATGCATTTGAAAGAAATCTAAAGAATAGAGAAACTCAATATAATCAAGATCTGATCCTTTGAAAAAGAAGAAAAGTGATAAAACATCACAATAAAAAAAGACAAAGCAAAAGTCACCAATGTCAAGAAATAAAGATTCTACATTCACTGAAAACTCTACAATCATTTAAAGGATAATATAGACACTTATAGCAAAATAAATAGCAAATAAATACAATCACAAAAATGTATGCTTCAAATTTTGGCAATTTTGATGAGATGGACAAATTCCTCAAAAGAAACAATCCACTAAACTTATTATGGATCAACTGAACAGTACCATATCTCTTAATTTTGTAGTTCGAAAACTTCCAAAGAATTTTCCAGATCATTTCTTCACAGTGGTACTTAAAATTTACCCAGGTCAATTCAATGTACATTCAGATTTTAAAATTCCCGCCCTTGGCCCTACATCAAGAGGTGGTGGGAGTTATATGGTGAGCCACGAGATGATTGTGAGGATTAATTAAAAATTCTGGAGCACATGGACTGTTTCATTAATCTCAAACAATGAAGAGTCAAGGCATTTGTTTAGGGTAGAAATTGCAGGCTGAATTAACAAGTGAGGAAAACCCAAGATACTCCTCTGGATCAATGATTCTCAGCCAAAATTCAAATGAATAAGAAACACTGAGACCCAGGCATCAGTAATTTTTAAACTTTCCAGGTGTTATCAATAAAAGCCAATTTTGAGACCATGAGGCTGACAGGTGGAGATTCTTAATGAGATTAGTGTTTAATCTATAAACAGATGAGTAAAGTGTCTTAAAGAGCAGTATTTTGTATCAGAAAGCTGTCTTTACCTCAGTTGGGAAAGAAATCAACTTGTCTAAATGCTTTGCACATATTAGGAAGGGAAGCCTTTCTGTCTATCTAAATATCCAGTCTGATTACCTTTGTAGCATCATAGAAATCTCTTCATGTGATTCTTGCCATGGATAAATACTCTATACTTATTGTAGAAGAGACAAAATTTTACCTCTACCTTCTGGGTGTTTTTAACTAGGACTGACAAATTGACAGGAAACACGTAACAGAAGAAAAACATACACATTTATTTAATATTAGTTTTATGTGACATGAAAGTCCACGTAAGAAAATGCAGACTCGAAAGAGTTTAATGCTTTTGTATTGGACTAAGAGTAGTAAGTTGTGAAAAAGTAACTAGTTTAAGTGGTGAGGCTGCAAGATAAGTTACTTTCTTTGTAGTATAGGGAGAACAACTTTCATATGGGAGTTATACCTCATGCTTTAAAGAAATAGTAAGAAGGTCAAAGTTATCTTATACCTGTTATTTTTCAATTGCTTTTAACACAAAATAGTCAATATGCCAGAGTTACATATTTGCGGGTATTTGGGACATATGTGAAGGATATTCTTAGCTCCTTCAACATCAGGGATTCCATATCAGATACAATCAATTTTAAAAAAAAGATAGCAATGCGTTTGTATGAACAGACAAAACAGATGATCTTGAAGGTAAAAAAAGTAATGCAGAGAAAAAACAAAAGAACATACAAATATTCTAATCTGCATTTTCAAAAGTTTGTATTGAACATAAAACCATAAACAAGTAATTCCAGTAATTGGAAATAAGCAAGATCCACAGATTGTAAACTACATTATTACAGAGAGAAATGGAAGACTAAATGGAGATATATATTATGCCTATAAGTCAGAAAACTCAATAATATGTAAACTTAAATTCACCTCTAATTTGCTTTACAGGTTGAATGTTATCCCAATATAAATCCCAATAGACACTTTTGTAGAAATTGATAAAACGATTCTAAACTTTTGATGAAATGCAAAGGACCTAGAGTTGACAGTGTAACTGTGAAAGAAAGTTTTTGGACAGCACTGATTTCAAGATGTACTAAGAAGCTACAATAATCAGTCCAATGTCATGTTGATATAAAGACAGACAGATTAATTGAAGAAAACAGCGATACAAATTTGAGTAAGATTCAGTGCATAACAAGTATTTATTTTATTGTATTAGAGACAGTGTCTCACTCTGTCACCCAGGCTAGAGTGCATTAGTGTGCTCCTAGCTCATTGTAACCTCTAACTCCAGGGCTCAAGTGATTCTCTCATCAGCCTCCGATAGAAATTTTGAAATGATACTTACCAAAGAAGATATATTAATGCCAAATACTTAAAAGCTATGCTCAAGAAGGGGCCAAAGAGACTTGTGAGGTAATGGATAGGTTCATTCTCCTGATTACCGCAGTGGTTTCTTGGTTGTATATATATGTCAAACTTACCTAATTGTAAAAATGCTACTATGTAGGGACTAATTTTTAGAAAAATAGATGGGGTGTTTAAGTAACTTTTTTGTTATTATCTTGAACTGTAAAAGAAGTAATCACTTGATGTTGGTTATTGTGTCTAATACCTGACATCTAAGATTGTTCATGTAAATTATCTTAATTTTATTTAATTATATTTAATAAGAGAAACAGAATTTGGAGAAAACAAGCTACTGGAAGAAATAAATGTGTGAAAGATTCATTTGGTGCATGAGAATGTCCTCAATAACATCCTCAAAGAATGAAGTGTAAATTAGAAAATGTCTGAAAAGTATGATCATGCTAAACTCTTGTCAGTTATACACAGATGCTCCTCCCTAGTAGATGTTCTACAGGAAAGTATCTAGAAATATAAAGAAGTTTTGGTTGAGGATGTTATACAATTTGCATCAAGAAAATAGAGCCAGTACAATTTGTGTCAATTATAACCTTGTAAGAAAATGAGTAAAATGTAGACAATTTATGACTAAACTTTTAACCAGCCAACTCTTCTCTGTACACCCTCATAAAAATGGCATTAACAAAAATGATATAAAAACAAAGGAAAACCCCTACACAGTACATAAATTGGACACTTAGCTTAAGAAATTTTCTACAGCTTATAACAGCAAATATTTAAATTTTTTAATAACTAAAAGCATCTCAGAAAGTTTCTCATTCTACTCATGAAATGAGGTTAAAAATATAAAGAATGTTATTCTTTATTTTTTCTCTCCTCCTGAAAATCTTCAAATACTATAAACTCAGAATTTAGCCTTTTTGGTAAATTTATTTCTATAACTAACTTTTAGAATAAAAACTACTCTGTTCTGACGGGTGCTTTGTGAATTTGCTAAATTTGGAATAGAGCATCTTTACTGTTTCACTCAAACTCTCAAAATAATTGTACTTTCTACTTAAGAAATCATTCAGACAACTTCTCAGGGCATTTGTTCCTCAGTTAGATAGAAGTTATTGTTATCTAAATCACCAGAGATCTAATTTTAACCTTTGGCAGATGTAATATCCTAAGACTGTGAAGTAAAAGTGACAAGACTAAAATTTGTATGTTCTGTTTTGTTATATCCTGCCTATATTTAATTAAATATTTCTTTGTATTCCATAGAAGTCAAATTCTAATGCAGTGAAGGAAATTTTTTTTTAAAGTTCTCACATATAGAAGATTTATTTGTCTTTGCTATCCATGATTCACGAAGTCAAATAAACCCAGGCTTATTTATGTTGCAGGCTAAACCTGCAAAAAATAATGTATCTTAAAAAACATTAAAACAGAATTTTTCCTTTCAAAATAGCTTGACACAGTCTGCATGACTACATTATATTGCAGTCTTAAATGCTTACATTTGAAGTGTAATTTTCAAATTCCTGAGAAAAGGAATTTGAAATATTCAAGATGGCATTGTTTTGTCACTAAAAAGTGGATGTCACTTGTGCCCCTTACATTTATATGAATAAAAAAGTAAATGTTAACAAAATAGCATGTTTTTACCAAAAAAACAAAAAAGTTTTTACCAAATGAATGAGCAACCGTTTTTAAATACTTATTTAGAACAATAGTATTTATGTTCCATGTGAACAATTATTATTTCTCTAATGTTAGAAATGTTTTATTAATTTTTTAATGCACAGGTAAATAGCAATAAATAATGTGAGAGCTTTAATGCAGCCAACCTTAATTGTATTACACCTCCAGTAATCATTAAACCACTAACGGATATTAAGAATACATGTATTATACAAAACAACCCTATAATAATATATGTAATAAGTATTTTACAATACAAATTTAATGCAGAGACAAAACAGAGCTTCCCTATGCTTATAATGTTTCTGAATTCTCTGACAGATTTAGTGAGAATAGGAGATTTAGTGAGAATAGGATAAAGACTGAAGAAATATTATATTGAGCCAAATTTTCATTCAATAAATATTGTTGCCATACTCTTTTTAGATGCTGAGCTATATCAATAACACATCAATAATACCCTCATGGATGGTATATTCCAGTGGATATACATTTGGAATACAGTATTAATTAGGGTTGTAAAAAACTGTAGAGAATACAGTTTTAGGAGCATAAGCAGACATTTGGTTTGAGATTTGTTACACAGGTAAAACCTATCAGTCATTAAACTGAAGTTGTTTAGTAAATATTTGTGTCTGGAGATGAAGTTTCAGGCGATGCAAGAAGTATACATTTGAGAGTCACTCTGGTGGATGAATAAAATTTTAAGTGATGAGATTGGATGGAATAAGGGAATGAGTGTGAATAGAAACTATGATCTGAGGATCATGCTCCATGGCACTCCATGATAAGCAATCAGGGAGATATGGCAAAACTAGTAACAGTGACTGGAAAACCATAGCCAGAGACATTTAAAGCTGACTATATTAGTCCATTTTCATACTGCTCATAAAGATATACCAGAGACTGGGTAATTTATAAAGAAAAAGAGGTTTAATGGACTCACAGTTCCACGGGGCTGGGGAGGCCTCACGATCACGGTTGAAGGCAAGAAGCACATCTCACACGGCAGCAGGCGAGAGAAAATAAGAGCCCAGAGAAAAGGGAAATCCCTTATAATACCTTCAGATCTCGTGAGACTAATTGACTACCAGGAGAACAGTATCAGGGAAACCGCCCCTATGATTCAATTACCTCCCACCAGGTCCCTCCCACAACAGGTGGAAATTATGAGAACGGTAATTCAAGATGAGATTCAGGTGGGAACACAGCTGAACCATATCACTGACTATTTCCCAAACAGTTTAAACCGTTTCCCCACTGAATTGTCTTCACATCTTTACGAAAAATCAGTTATCATGTAAGTTTGGGTCTTCCTACAGGTGGATCTATTTCCAGACCCTCCATTGTTTCATTTGTCAATATTTCCATCTTGTTGGAAACCATACTTTGATTACTGCAGCTTTTAATGATAATTGGTTTCAGATCTTACAGCTTCACTCTTTTTAAAAGTTGTATTAGCTATTCCAGAACATTTGCATTTCCATATGAATAAGAATCAGCTTGCCAATTTCTACTAAAAATGAAATTTTTATTTGAATTAATTTAAATCTGTAGACCAATTTGGAGAAAATTAACATCTTAATATTAAATCTTTTAGTTAATGAATATAGTGTATCTCTTTATTTAGATATTCTTTATTCTCAGCAACACTTAGTAAGTTTTACCATGTAGGTGCTGCACGTCATGTATAAGATATACCACAAAGTACTGACTATTTTATGCTGTTGTGATTTTTAAAATTTAAGTTCAATATCTAATTTTTATTGTTTACACACAATACTTTTAATTATCCTGTGCTATACAAACTTGATAAACTTGCTACAAGATTTCTAGTAGAGTCCATGAAATTGCCTGCATAGATAAATATGCCATCTGCAAGTAGTAAGAATTTTACTTTTTTTCTTTCAATACTGAGGGCTTTTGTTTATATTTTTAAAGAACCAGAATTTGTCTCTATTGAATTTCTCTACTGATATTTTTCTTTCCTATGTTATTGGTTTTTACTGTTATCTTTATTATTTTATTCTTTCTCTTCTTTTGAATTTTATTTGCTCTTCATTTTCTATTTCCACAATAGAGTAGTTGAAGTATTTAGTGTGATAAATTTCCCTCTAAGTACTGCTTTTGATATATCTCACATATTGTAACATTGTATTTTTTAAATTTGCTTATTTAAAAATTCTTTCTTCTTCCTCCCTCTCTAAATTCTTTAACTTTGGGGTTATTTAGAAGTATATTACTTAGTTTTTGGCTGGGCACGATGGCTCGCACCTGTAATCCCAGCACTTTGGTAGGCTGAGGTGGGCGGATCACTTGAGGTCAGGAGTTCGACGTCAGCCTGGTTAATATAGTGAAACCCCTGTCTCTACTAAAAACACAAAAATTAGCCAGGCGTGGCGGCAGACGCCTGTAATGCCAGCTACTCAGAAGGCTGAGGCAGGAGAATCACCTGAACCCAGGAGGCAGAGGCTGCAGTGAGCTGAGATCACACCACTGTACTCCAGCTTGGGTGACAGAGCAAAAGTCTGTCTCAAAAAAGAAAAAAGAAAAAAAAAGGTAGTATCTTATTTAGTTTTAAAGTATTTTGAGATTTTCCAGATATTTCCCAGTATTCACAAAGCAAAAACTAATAGATCTCTAAAGACAAATAGGCAAATCCCCCAAAACAGTTGAAAAATTTATCATCCTTTTCTCTCTGATTGAATGAACAAGTAAACAGAAAGAACAGGATATTTTTAGTATATTTTTCTTACGAATTTTTTGTTTAATTGTATTGTAGTGACAGAATACGCCCTGCATAAAATAAATCCCTTAAAATGTATCGCAAATTTTATGGCCCAGAATCTTAGCTATCTATAAATGTTTTATATTCACATTTAAATAATATATATCCTGCTTATATCGGGTAGCATATTCTAGAAATTATAATTGTTTGGTAATGTTGTTCAGGTCTTTTACAAATATTAACTTTGTGTCTACTTGTTCTATCAATAATGAAGAGAAAGATGGTAAAATTTCCAACTACTGTTGGGGAATTTGTGTAATTCCCTTTGTGAGATTTTGCTTTGTGTATACTGGAGCTCTGTTAGATGGTTTATAAATGTTTATCATAGTTATGTTCTCTATTCCTTGTAATAATATGTGGTCTAAAATATGCTTTGTATAATATGAGTATAGCCATTCCATCTTTCTTTTTTCTATTTTAACATGGTATATCTTTTCAATACTTTTATTTTCAGCATATTTATTCTTAATTTTTAAATCAGTATCTTATGAACCTCATGTATTTAGACCTTATTTTAAAAATTGTGTTGACAAAGTCTTTTAATTATAATTTTTAGATTACTTCTATTTAATATGATCATATTGCGTTAAAGTCTACCTTGTTGATATTTTTTCTATATATTTCTTGTTTTTTATCCTTATTTCTGATACTTTTGAATTAATTAGTTAATTTTATGATATCATTTTAACTCTATTATTATTATAGTTACATTATTATTATAACTATTATGTTATAGTTGTAAGCTCCTCCCATTTTTCTATTTTAGTGCTTAATTTAGGGCTTATGAAGTATATGTTTAACTTATTAAAATCTACTGTCAAGCAATACTATGCCTATGCATATATCGTATGAAAATCTTACTATAGTTCACTTTCAATTTTTTCTCTTTCAGTTTTTGCATAATTGCTATCATACATTTTATCTTGGCTTATAAGTTCTCAAATACAGTGTACTGTCTTTGCTTTAAACACAAATATAACTTAAAAAGATTTATTTAATAATAAGTAAAGGTATACCTTGTTTTTACTCACATATTTATTATTTCTGGTTCTCCTCACTCCTTCACTTAAATCCAGAGTTCCATCTGATATTCTCCTTTTTCTAAAGGATTTCCTTTAACATTTCTTATAGTACAAATCTGTTGGTGATGAAATTCGTCAGCTTTTATATATCCAAAATGATCTTCATTTCACCTTCATTTTTGACATATACTTTTGCTGAGTTGATTATTTTTCTTTCAACACTTTGAAGATAATTTTTCACTGTTTTCTTTTCTTTTTTTTTTTTTGAGACAGAGTCTTGCTCTGTCGCCCAGGCTGGAGTGCAGTGGCCGGATCTCAGCTCACTGCAAGCTCCGCCCCCCGGGTTCACGCCATTCTCCTGCCTCAGCCTCCCTAGTAGCTGGGACTACAGGCGCCCGCCACCTCGCCCGGCTAGTTTTTTTTGTATTTTTTAGTAGAGACAGGGTTTCACCGTATTAGCCAGGATGGTCGCTGTATCCTTTATAATGAGAAATTAGCTGTCCTTCTTTTGTTTCTCAGTTTTTATTTTTTATCAGTAATTTTAGTTTTTGTGGCTGGTTTTAAGCAATTATTTGATTATGATATGCCTTTGATCTCCTCCTCCCCTTCTTCCTCCTCCCACCTCCTCCTCCGCCTCTTCCTCCTCCTCTTGTTCCTTCTCACAGGGTTTATTTAGTTGTTTGGATCTGTAAGTTTATGGTGTTTATTCAATTTGAACAATTTCAACCATTGTTTCTTTAAATATATTTTCTCTACATTTTTCTTCTCTCCTTTGTAGTCGTAAATTACATGTACATCTGGCTACCTGAGATTGCCCAATGTTTCACTGATGCTGTCAATTTTTTCTGTCTGTTTTCTTCATGAGTTTGACAGTTGATAGTTTCTCTTACTGTCTTCAAGTTCACAAGTCTTTTCTTCTGCAGGGTCTAATATGACATTTTTCTCATCCATTATATTTTTCTTTTAACATATTGTACTTTTTATCTCAGACTTTGGGTTATTGTGATATTTCACATATTTTTGTTTAACATGATCAATCTTTTCTATCTATACTCTTGAACATATGTAAGACAGAAATAATCATCTGTGTCATTTATGTGTTTGTTTTCATTGAGTGCATTTTCTCCTCATATGTTCCAACTTTTTAATGCTATAGCTTTTTTTTGGGATAACAGAAATTGTGAATTTCACCACATTGTATGTGGGATAGTTTTTCTATAAATAGTCTCATGCTTTTTTTTTTTTTTTTTTAGAATAGAGTTAAATTACTGGGAAGCAATTTGAACTTATGTTTTGTTCAACAGGAGCAAAGAGACCTTTAGGACTAATTTTGCCACAATACTGATGCAAAAAATAAATAAGTAAAATAAAAATAAATAAAAAACTTCTATGAAAGTTACCCAATGTCCCATTAATTATAATGTTCATTTGTTGGTTAGAAACCTGGCCCTGGCCCTGTGTGATTGTAAGCACTATTTTTTCCCCCTGCTGTTTTTGAGTAATAGTTCCTTGTCTTGTATACATCCCGCACATATGTGCACTGAGAGTACTTAGTTGAAAACTCAAGAGTGGTCCTTGGCAGATATCCACTTTGGAGTACTCTCTCTTTCCTTTTCAGTACTCTGCCATATCAACTCTAATTGCTTTGGTCTTCTATGTCTTTTACTGTTTCCTCAATTGAGGACAGCTATCTCCATCCCCAGTATTCCCTCTACTACCACCTGAAAACTCTCTCGTCAGTAAACTGTGGCAATTTTAGGATTTATTTTATTTGTTTCCCTTCTCTCAGAGATCAGTTTTCTGCACTGCTTGATGTCCAAAGTCTGAAAACCATTTGACATATTTGTAATTGTTTCACATTCAGGATAAATCTGATATAAGAAATAAACACCTCACTCACCTTTCAGTAACTTACCTACAGTTATTTAAAAATTATATTTCCAAGGAGTACTTTTACATATTTTTGCACTAAATGTGAGCTTTGTCTCTTTCGGGTGATTTTACTTCAAACTTGAGCCTTTTTTTCCCCTTCTTTTCTCTTCTCTATAGTTTTCATTTTACTTCAGACTCTATCTTGCTCTTCGCAAGGTGTTAAAGTGAGAAGGAAAAATATTTTGGCTTTAAATGCTGCTTATTTTTGTCTACTGCTGATAGTTCTCTTTTAGTTACACTGAATGCATTAGATTTATTTAGATTTGTTTATGCTTCCTATTCTGTATAGTTTTGGAGGGTTGGAGGATGTTTTGCGACATTCAGTTTTGTGTGGAGCTAATATCTCTGGAAGTCTTTACTACATTTTTAAAAAAATATGTGACTGTAGAAACAATATAAAAGGCACATAGAGAAACAACAGATTTGTTTAATGTTAAAAGAATGTCAAGTGTCTGAGCATTTTAGAATAATTAAATATTCAATTAAAGTTAAAATATATAGTTGCATAGCTCCACATTTTGATTTCAAATCCAACAATATGTGTAAAATGGGAAAGACATAACTAGGAAAAAACATATTTAAAAGGATATTTACAGCTTCATTTGACTACAAACTCATACAAAAATGGTTATTATAAGACAATGAGAAAATTTAAGATACATACTTAACATCGATACAATAATATCATTCAGAGAATTTATCTCTCAAGTATAAAAGCATCAGTATTTAAAGATAAATTCAAGGATTTTATTTAAAACATACTTATAAATGCAAAAGGCACGAAAAAAGCAAAAACTACCTAATTGCCTATCTGTAAGAGAAAGACATTTGACTAAATATCAATATATCATACCATAAAATTTTATACAACTATAAAGTGAATCACATCTGCATTTTAGTAATTTTTGAGAGAACCTCAAGATGAAAATTAAAATGGAATGTCTGCTATAAGCCAGATTTTATTTTATAAGAATAATTGATTTTATTCATGTTTATATATGTGAAGAAAGTTAAATATGCGGAGAAAGTTAAAGATCAGTCCTCAACAGGACATCGACATTAACGTTAGTTACATATGTGCAAAAAATTAAAGATTAATACTCAGTAGGCCATTGACATTAGGTCCAGCAGTAAGACTGGACCTTAGAGAAACCATATTTGCTGTTTTATTGTTTCACCTGCTAACAAGTAAGTGGATACTATGTTAGAATTTTTCAAAATATATAAAATGTAAAGAAAGGGACATGCATTAAAAAGTTACATCTCACAACAAATATTAGCCTGCAATAATCAAAATACAAGGAAAGGATTATCGACAACATGTTCAGGACTCATTTGTTCAAGAGCTGAATTAAGTAGCTCTTTTGAAAGAAAAAGTTTGCCTCCAAAGATTGGCACCAGAATATGTCTACAGCTCTTTGGCTTTTACCACACTATAAGTATGTGCACTTTCTTATTTTGAATCATACCTTATAATTGAAGGGATTTATAGAAATCTTAAAGGAATCATTTCAGGAAGAAAACTATTGCAAATGAGAAAAACTGAAGATTCAGAGCTGGTAAGCTTTGAAATAAACAGACAGAAAAGGAACTTAATGAGTTTCCACAAATATTTAAAGAGTGATTAGAATTGTACTTACAAATTTTTATTACTTTTCATAGAGAAAGAAGCAAGAGAAAATAATACTAAAACCACAAATTGTTCGGTTAGAATTTAAGTAGGATGTCTTCCCTGGAAAGGCAGTAAACAAATGAAAGACGCTAATTAGAAACTCTATTAAATAATTATTCTTAAAAATAAATTACATAATCCTTTATGTGAATACAACTTAATATTTGTCTTACACATGTATATATTACATTTTATTTTTGTTTGCTTTTTAATCTTCAGAAATACTCTATGTCATCAAAAAGACATTATTATCTCCATATTTATCTATAAACATTTCCCTGTTGAAGGATGTATACTATGTCACATAACTTCTTTTGGTAACGAAGCATGTTTTTATATAGATCATCAATTGCATATTTTATACAAAACTACAAGCATATTTTAACTCATTTTCCAAGAGTGAGATACTTGATTCTTTAAGAGCCAGCACATATTTTAAATGGACCCCCAGCAGAGCTTCAATAAATACACAGTAAAAAGACAGTATGTTTTAAAATAAAATTTTTGGAGTCTCTTTCCATTCTCTCACCCTAGTAATGAAATAATGTATTTTAAAAGAGAAGCATTATTGAAAGAGACAAAATGTCTTTCTTATAGAATACATCTTCCCTGCACAGTACAAAGTTTGCTATGAGCATTCAGTATTTCAGTACATTTCCATTTCATTATTTCTCACCACAGAAAGAAGGTCTCCTGAATCTATATTTTAAGGAATTTCTTCTGTTATTTGAAATTCAATGAGATTGACTTAAATTCTTAAAGTATTTGTATCTGGGTAAAATAATTTTAAAATTATGTTTTGAAAAGAACACAATTTTCCATATGTTTACTTAAGGAGAATTAAAATGTCCAAATTTTATGTCGAGACGATAATTATTTATAAAAAATTATTGTGAATTATCTAATTAAGTCCTATCGTATATCTAGAAGATACATTAATTCAAGAAAATTAGATATGTGTTTACTTTAGATCGCTGAAGTGTACCACACATGCACATTTTTAAAACTAAGATAGCAGTTTAGAGAAAAGAGTATTGTCCCAGAACGGGTTCTCCAGGAAGCAACATTTGAAATTAAATTCAATGTGCAGAAGGTCCATTGGGGCAGGGTCTTGGGATCAACAGCTATTTACGGTAGCAGCAGCAGCAGATTTGAGTAGCTGGAGAAGTGAAAGGGCAATGCCAACTGGGCAAAAGCCTCCTATGATTCAATGGGAGGATCTGGAGCAAATACGACTCACTGGAGTTGTCCTGGTTTAGTCTGAAATGGCTAAGACTTTATAACCTCTCCTATAAGTCATTAGAGGTGGACTGCTTAGGGAATGGAATGACTTTAAGCAAAGTAATCTTTGGCACCTGAGGTAGTCCCTGAAAGGGGCTGACACCTGAATGACATCTAATGCTCCCAGCAGCTGATACAGTAAGCCCTTCCAGGAAGATAGATATGGGATGAGTTTTACCATGTCAACTACAATCAGTTGTAAGGTATACAATTTGAGTTACAAAACACAATTGTACTCGCAGAACATTATTCATATACTCAAATATTAATGAGAGATAATAATTTATTTTACCACTGGAGGTTATTTTAAATGATATTGGCTTGAATGCATAATGTGATGGTATATGGATTTTTAAATTTTGATTCTATTTTGCTTGGTCCTGAAGGGATGGGTCCTATCTGTTGTCATTTTAAATTTGTTTTGTTTTTTCTCCTGAAACAAACCCCTTTATTCAACATGTCAGGTATGTAATCGCAGAAGAAAATTAAATGAGAGATGTTTATTCAGATTCTGAAATGTTTATGTTAAAAATAATTAAGTAATACTCCCAGATTTTTATGCTGTGAGTGTTTTAAGTGGAATTTTAATGGCTTGGAGATAATTATTCACTAAAGAAGTATCACATATGTTTTCTATTGTTAGTTTTAATAATACCCAGGAAAGTCTACATTAAAAATATCCTTTTATGAGATTTCTTCCTGAGGCATATTAACATAAATCAATTTGATGATTCACACTTATTAGGTTCCTTTTAGTTGGAGGTAGGTAATAAATACAGGCCTTCTAACTGACAACATTTTTATCAGTATATTATAATAATTGTAATTTTCAGGAGGAAACCTACTACATGTATCTTTATGGACAAACAGATCCAAAATACTTTGATAGCACTGGTTCTCCATTCTCACTGCAGTCACAGATCTTTGTTCTTTGGGTGGTACGATGCCACCTTACATGAAAGATTCATTCATAGTAGGTACAGTCATATTCTGGAGATACAATTTAGCTCAACTTTTACATAGTCATGTAACAAAACATGTTAATGGACACAGAACCTATTTGGAATCATAAATTTAAGATATTATTTCCAGTGGAGTAGTTCATAGGGCTGGATACATTCTTAAAACTCTGTTGTTTTAAGGGCACATTCCTATACAATATTTTAACAACTCACACGCTATGAAAACCACTCACTTTATCAATAAAAAGTCATTTCTTTTTTTTTTTTTTTTTTTTTGTGATGGAGTCTCGCTCTGTAGCCCAGGCTGGAGTGCAGTGGCCAGATCTCAGCTCACTGCAAGCTCCGCCTCCCGGGTTTAAGCCATTCTCCTGCCTCAGCCTCCCAAGTAGCTGGGACTACAGGCGCCCACCACCTCCCCTGGCTAGTTTTTTGTATTTTTAATAGAGACGGGGCTTCATCGTGTTAGTCAGGATGGTCTCGATCTCCTGACCTCATGATCCGCCTGTCTCGGCCTCCCAAAGTGCTGGGATTACAGGCTTGAGCCACCGCTCCTGGCTAAAAAAGTCATTTCTATGACATATTAGACTAGAACACTCTAAGGTGTTGAGTAGATATCATGTTAAAAGAAATACTTAATAGTAGCTTGCTCTGTTTTGTGGGCTTCTAAATAAAAATCACTTAAACCAGGGTTACCCAACCTCTGGGCCACACACCTATACCCCTTTGTGGCATGTTAGCAACTGGGCCACACAGCAGGAGGTGAGCATTAGGAGAGCAAGCATCACCGCCTGAGTTCTGTCTCCTATCAGATCAGTGAGGGCATTAGATTCTCATAGGAGTTCAAACCCTATTGTGAACTGCACATGCAAGGGATCTAGGGTGTAGGCTCCTTATGATAATCTAATGCCTGAATCTATTTCATCCCAAAACCATACCCCTCCCCATCTGTGGAAAAATTGTCTTATAAGAAACTGGTCCTTGGTGCCAAAATGGTTGCGGACGACTGATTTAAATGCCAGCTGACATCCTCTCGAGAGTGCCTTCCTAAAGAGTACACTTTAGAAATCAACTGTTCTTGGTGAAAGGGGTTAGTTTACAACTAATTAATGCACAGACATATTTCTTAACCAGGCTGATATATGTTAAAGTAAATTATATATAATTTAACATTGGCATGAGAACATACAAGTAAGACTAAACACAAGAACATAAAACAAAATTAAAAAGCAGAATAAGGATTTAAATGTTATTTTTTAAGTAACTTTTTAACTATAGTAACTACATTTGGAGATCATCAAAATGTACCACCAATATACTGTACATTGTTTTCAGTATGCCTGACAGCTAATGAATGACACCATGCCCAGGATCGAAACAATCTATTATGGCTCATATCTGTAATCCTAGCACTTCTGGAGGCCGAGGCGGGCAAATAGCCTGAGGTCAGGAGTTTGGAACCAGCCTGGCTAACATGGTGAAACCCCGTCTCTACTAAAAATACAAAAATTAGCCAGGCGTGGTGGTGGGTGGCCATAATCCCAGCTACTCGGGAGCTGAGGCAAGATAATCGCTTGAACCTGGGAGATGGAGGTTGCAGTGAGCCAGTATCACGCCACTGCACTACAGTCTGGGTGACAGAGGGAGGCTCCATCTCAAAAAAAAAAAAAAAGACAGTGTATTAGATGTTACTACCTAATTGCCTCATGAGGTCCATGACCAAACAGTATGATATAGACTCTAAAATATACCTGACATTAAACTCCAACATTTGATAACTTATCATATTGGTTTTATTAAAATTTTAAATATTTTCAATGAAAAGGTGAAGTTAGAAACTGAATCCGAGCTAAGAGAAGGAAGTGTGCATGTGTGAGAGACATTATGAGAGTTTGTGAAAGAGTATGTGTATATCTTTATTTCGATAACAGGCAAACAAATTCTGGACACCAGATTGTCATGCATGTCATGAGGTCAGAATAAAAGAGAACAGAGTTTTCAGTGACCAGAAAGCTATGGGGAAAGATAACTTTTAATATCGTAAATGTATCAACAATATTAAACTCTCAAAGCTCTGCTTCAAGCTATTTGGAATGTGTACAAACCTAGTACAATCAATGCATGGCACATATTGTTAGAAATGGTTTTCTAATGATGATTACCCTACTATACACAATGGTGGTGCTGTTTACTTCACAAAACAGTAATTACTATCTTCTGTGTGATTCATGTCATTAAAATGTTGCCTGTGCTTGGAGAGCCCTAACAGTAATAACCCTAACATAATCAAATCCATGACTTTTATCTTAACAAAAAACTAACTCATCAGCCATGACAGAGCACCCAGTGTTTTGACGGAGTATCAAAAACTAGCATCTGGGCAAGTCATTTTAAGAACATCTCAAGTTTTCACTTTCCCAGCAGTATAGAAGAATAAAGAGAAAGACAGTACAAGAAACACATAACTACAGCCTCTTAGAGACAGAAGGGTCACGTCACCCAATCTCCATCTCAATGAAAGAACACCTTGCACAGCATCCTTCAGAAATGGCCTTTGGTCTCCCTTAAATAAGTCCCATGGCAGGGAGTATGTTGTGGAGAGGCTTCCTTATTTGGGAAGCTATTATTCTCAGAAAGTTCTTGATTATTTAGAGTGAAAAATGTGTCTGCCCATTGTTCCTTGTTCTACAATCTGAAAGCACACAAAATAAATCAACTCCCTCTTCTAAATGCAAGTTCTTAAGATACTTTAAGATGCAATAATGCCTCTGGTTAAGCTTTTTCTGTCTAGGCCAAGACTGCAGTTTTCTGAACTTGTCCCTCACATAAAACCTTCAAATTTGTTTAGAGAGTATTAGTTGGTCAATCTTCTCTTTCTGCGTGGCACCTACAATACAATATAATGTGCTATTTGTAGTATAGCAAAGAATCATGGTCAGAGACTATGTTCTCATCTGGACACTACACTACTGTAAATGCAACTGAATGTGGACATAATTAGAGTTATATGTGTATGTCTTCTTGCTTGCATTTACCAAGAATATCACACACTTTTTTCAGTAGAACTTATCAAAAAAAGATATCCTATTTGTAATCAAGATTTCTACTTGATATGCAAATATATTATTTTACTTTGGAAAGCTTTTTAGTTTCTGTTCATCATTACAGCTTGTTCTGATCTTCACAGTCCAGGTATACTGAATTTCTTCACATACGTGTACTCTTATTCTCTCTTCTGCTTCAAGGTCAGTGCAGCTCCTGTTTCTCTTCCCAAAAGGTTCTTCTCAATCTCACATTGCCTTAGTCAGCTTGGCTGCTAGAAAAACAATACCATCAACTGAGAGGTTTAAGCAACATTTATTTCTCACAGTTCTGGAGGTCTGAAGTCCAAAATCAGGGCACCAATAGCATGAGTTTCTTGGTGAGGTCCCTCTTTCTGGTTTATAGATAGACATTATTGCTGTGTCCTCACATGGCAGAAAGAGCTAGCTAGCTCTCTAGCTTCTTCTTACAAAAGCAATTATCTCATTCGTGAGGGTTCCACCTTCATGATCTCATTATCCCCAAAAGATCCTCCCTTCAAATACCATCACATTGGAATTACGGTTTCAACACATGAATTTGTAGGGGGACATGAATATTCAGTCCATTGCATATACACACCGACTCACATTCATTGTTCTTAATTTCCTTTAGCTGGCTCACTAACTTGCATTTTCTTCAGTTCCAAATTTAAAATCCTCCAGGAGGGTCTCAATGAACAGCCAGTTATATGTAATTTATATACTGAAGAGCTCCTTGTTAACACTCAATATTCTCACCAAACAGCCAGCTTTGGTTTCCAGTGTTAAACACAGCATGCTGTGAGTGCAGCATCCATATTTGCCCCCTCCCCCGCTATAAGCCAGGCAGGACACAGAGGGCTTGGTACCTAGTAAGGGCTCAGTATGAATCTACTGAGCTAGGGAGTCAATGTGGAATTTTGATTCTACTCTGCAGTATGTCAGCAACCTCTATCTGTTTTCAGTCATCCTTTTTAATACCTACTAAGGTAGTAAAGAATGTAAAATAGAAAAAGGCTAGGGTTGTCCTATGAAATTACATTAAAGTACAACTTTTATCTGATTTTTTACATGTTTTAGATAGTATTTTGCTTTAGGTAATATTTTAGGTAATAATATACTATGAATCTTCCTATTTGTATTGCTTCCTCCAAATTATAACACATTTTGCTAAAGACCAAAATAAAATGAAAATACAGTATATCCATGCCATCTTCCTAGTAATGCTACTTGAAAGAACATGACAGAACTCACGTAACTTCTTAGTGAATCTGTGTAATGGGATATGGGGTAAGCAAAATAAGAACATCAAGGTGTCAGATTATTGCTAGCTATGTGAATTTAGGTTAGTATCACATTTTCTTCATTGGTAAAGTGAAGATATTAACATAATAATATCATAGACTTTGGTGATAAAAAAGTTAGTAGCTATCACCACCTCTAGCAATTTGTTGATTGGTCTCAGTATTCAGAAATCTGTATGTCTAAAAATTTACTCTGGAATTTTACAAAGGATCAATATTAAGGTTATCATATTTTCCCCAGACCGAACATTTAAAAAAATAGAAACTTAAACAAAAATAGTCATCTTTCTCCAAACTTTAACTCTTCTCTCAATTTTGATTAATGAGAGATTACAAAAGTCGATACCAAACCACTTCCTGCTGGGCGCTGTGGCTCAGGCGTATCATCCTAACACTTTGGGAGGCCATGACAGACAGATCACAAGGTCAGAAGGTCGAGACCATCTTGGTCAACATGGCGAAACCTTGACTCTACTAAAATAGAAAAAAATGAAAAAAGAAAACAAAAACAAAAAATTAGTAGGGTGTGGTGGCACACACACCTATCGTCTCAGCTACTCGGGAGGCTGAGGCAGGGGAATCGCTTGAACCAAGGAGGCAGAGGTTGCACTGAGTTAAGATCATGCCACTGCACTCCAGCCTGGTGACAGAGTGAGACTCCGTCTCAAAGAAACAAAAACAAAAACAAAAAGCCCCCACTTTAATAGTTTAGAACTCCAAAAATTCATTTGTCTTAATGTATGCCACGAGCTGGCAAACTTTGTCTATGAAGGGCCAGAGCACTTTGCAGACTCTACCATCTCTATCTCAGCCAATCAACTCTGCCTATAGAACAAAAGCAGATATGGATAATATATACGTGAATGAGAAGGGCTGTGAACCAATAAAACTTTATTTACAAAAGCAGGCAGCTGGCTGGATTTGGCTTGCAGACGGTAGTTTGCCAACTCCTTGGCTATGATTTCAAACTCACTTAAAAATGGCAATTTGCATTCATATTTTCTGTCCTGTTTTAGCATGCACATGTAACACTCTCATATTTGAATAGTGATATACTTGGCAGAAGAAGAAAGAATATAGAAATTATAAATTTCTGCCTTTAAGCGAATAAGTTTGACTATATTGACACATCCTTTCTTTTTCCATCTTATAACTGTTCCTTAGGTTTTACATACACTTTGTTGCTTGTAGTACTTTTCAAAACTCAATCTGTGTTTTACACTTCCCAAGGCTATTCTTAAAGAGTCACAACAATGTACAATGTTTTTCAATGTTGATATACGTTGCCCTTTCTGAAATTTGAGTATTTTCTTTCACAATTTGAGATTATAATATAGTGTTAATAATTTATTTGGATGACTGTCTTTTTTCTTCCTCATTGAAATTGTTCTCAATTGCAGAGTTGGAATTGTATTTTAGAAACTCTCATTATCCTTCACCTGTGAAGCCTTAACAATTTTTTTTTTAAAACAGAGTTTATTGAAGTATAAGCTCTTATATGAATGTGAGCAAGTCAGAATTGTGTGGCTTAATCAGTTCTCACCAAGTAAGTATACCGTATAACCTTCTCCAGGTCAAAAAGTTACAAAAAGAGAGAGAGAGAGAGATCTAGAAATAGAGAAACTCCTAGTCTATACATGCCCTAAAATCAAACGTTATCCTTAATTATAATGCCATATGGTAGATTTATCTGCTTTTGTATTTTATGGAAATGAAATAGTACATTATATATTGCCTTCTCTTGTTCATCATTATGTCTGTATGATTCATTCATTATGATAGAAGTGGCAGTAGTAATCCTTTCATTCTCATTGAGGTATTTGGTTTTATTTTTAATACAGCACTGGTTATTTATCCTACGTAACTTTGATGAACATTTACATGATTTTCAGTTTGTGACTATTTCATATAGTTCTATGAACATTCTTGTACATTTCTTTTGGTAAACACATAGATAAATTCTGTTGGGTTATGCCTAGGAGAGGAATTGCTGGATAATAGGTTATACCTATGTTCAGCTATAGCCACCTGTTTTCCAAAGTGATTGTACCAATTCCCATTCCTCCCTGCAATAGATAGCACTTCTAGCTTCTCCACATCATCACTCAAAAATACTTTTATTAATAATAATAACAATTTGAAAAACCTTCATGCATGCTTAATGAAAAATAGAAACAAGGCAGTTTATTTTTCTCCTTTTTTTTTTTTTTTTTTCACTCACCGATGTCTTGATACTGCCTTTGATTTATTTCCACACTGAAAGCCGTTTTCCACCTGGCTTTTTTGAATGATTGCTTATGGAAAGACAGGTGCCTGCTCTTCAAGCTCTTACCCCTTAGGCTCTAGCAGGAAAGCTGGTGTGCATTTGCAGCATGCATAGTAGGTATCACCTCAGGCAAGGAACCCATCAGACAGGTCATTATGTTTGCATACTGTCTGAGTATCGTTATCTGTTGGAATCATCCACTAATTAGCCACTGTTCTGGGTCATAGTCACACACAGTTATCTACACATAACCAGAAACTCAGTCCACCCAGATCCAAGCAAGTGTGAGCTCTTGTGACATACTGTGAATAATTTGACTTCTCAGAGCTTCAATTTTCTTATCCACAAAATGGAAATCATACTGATCTCTCACAGTATCTGGGGGAAGAAAACACATACTAAGCATGTGATTAAGCATTCGGTGTTTTATATATACTAAATAATGGTTATTTTATTATTCTTTCATCTAACTTTTCTCAGTGTTCTTTATTGACTATGTGGAAAACTCTTCAAGGCCAGACTGAGCTTTACAGTATATATACCCTTGTGTTTACTAAATTCCAGGCAGTCTTAGGGCAAGAGAAGTTAATTTTATTTCCCTCTTCCACAGAGCTCAATCTAGGATTTCAGAGGATAATAAATTTGTCTTCTGCATTCTCAGTAGCATCCCTATTCTACATGCTTTCCATGAGACTATTTAGCCTCTCTCTTTTGCTGCTAAATACACATAGCATATTTTGTTCATATTTTAGGATACATGATGAACAGGGCAAAACTGTCTATAAATTTTTTCACAGTTCTTCTGGAAAATACACCACATCACCCAGCAGTATTCAGTGGGCCGCTTTTAAGTTACTTCTGTTGTGACTATGTCAGAAGTACTTAACTTTATTGAGATTCTCCTCTACCTCTTTTTTAATCAAATACACTGGAACACAGAAAATTGACAAACAGAGAGCAAATGGCTTTCCTGACTCTGTGACACTGACAGCTTTCCAGCCGTTCAAATGAAACAAGCAGAGCCTTTTATTTTCACTTTAGGCTATCAACATTAAGTGCAACACATACTGGGCTAAACACCCATTTAACATTTAATTCATGTACAATCTTGGACACTTGCTTATCTTGCTTAAGTTTTTTAAGGTGTGATGTCTCAAGGACATCAGCCAATTCATATATCCCTTTTTTTGCCTACACTCTCTAATACAGGAATAAGCTAGTCAGCAAGTATTTCTTGTGGATTATATAATGAATTGTTTAATAAAATAGAATGAAAGGCATAAAAGTATTCAGGCACAATATATATTATACCTCAATAATGTATACTTGAATATAGTTAATGCTGTTTACTTAGACAATATTCTCAATGCATTTTTGCTTATCTTCAACTATAGTACTTCTATATTTTCATTGAATAATAACCTGCTATCTTTATGGAAATGTTTCACTAATATACCCAGAACCATTGCTAGTATTTATTTATTTACTTACTGATTTGTTTTTCTAAGACCAGCCGAGTGGGCACAAAAGAACCAGCGAGTAGGCAAGTGTAGGAGCAAAACTGCAAGTTTATTTTTGGTAACCTAAGGTGTGGGGAAGAGTTCTGTGGCCTCCGGCAAGGAAGGCTGGCAGAGTCCCCCGGTGGGGCTCTCGGACGGAGTTCCTGCAGTCCCGACATCCCGACAGGAGTGAGAGACTCAGGAAGGCCGTGTGGGATGCTGGCCAAGAGCAGCTTTTCTAGGAGTGGGAAGGCAATAGGCAGGGCACGGGCATGTCAGGGGGCGTTCCACAGGTGCGACCAGGTAAATCTTGGTCTCTTCAGATTGACATCACCTGGCGCATGCCCAGTTGGTCTGCACCTTCCCGG
>NW_012114744.1:4446735-4460301 GCF_000951035.1 Colobus angolensis palliatus | reverse complement strand
CAGGTGCGACCAGGTAAATCTTGGTCTCTTTGGATTGACGTCACCTGGTGCATGCCCACTTGGTCTGCACCTTCCCGGGCGCCGGCTGCATTTTCGTGCGCGTGGGAAAAGCTGGTGAAGAAGAACCTGGAAGTGCGCCATCCTGCCTCCGTTCGTCCAAACACTTACTTTAAAGATACTGTCTCACTATGTTGCTCAGGCTGTCCTCAAACTCCTGAGTTCAAGGCATCCTCCTGTCTCAGCCTCCAGAGTAGCTGGGACTACAGATGTGTGCCACCTTGCCCAGTTTGTTAACATTTATTGAGCATTGTTTACCTGTCAGACCCTCTTTTACATTTCATGTGTATTGTTCATTAACCCTCACAACATCTCTGTGAGATTGGAGTTATTATTAAAGATAGAGAAATTAAATCTTTTAAATAACTTACCAGAGATCACTCTGGTATCTAGTGGCAATGACTAAGATATGAACTACCTTGCTATGCTGATTCCTGATCCAGTGTATCCCAAAATATTTGAATATATAAAATACACTGTTAGAATGCTCCTTTCAAAATGAAATAATGTCCACCTTGTCAGGCCTCTGAGCCCAAGCCAAGCCATCACATCCCCTGTGACTTGCAGGTCGCCCAGATGGCCTGAAGTAAATGAAGAATCACAAAAGAAGTGAAAATGCCCTGCCCCGCCTTAACTGATGACATTCCACCACAAAAGAAGTGAAAATGGCCGGTCCTTGCCTTAAGTGATGACATTACCTTGTGAAAGTCCTTTTCCTGGCTCATCCAGGCTCAGAAAGCTCCCCCACTGAGCACCTTGTGACTCCCACTCTTGACTGCCAGAGAACAACCCCCCTTTGACTGGAATTTTCCTTTACCTACCCAAATCCTATAAAACGGCCCCACCCTTATCTCCCTTCGCTGACCCTCTTTTCGGACTCAGCCCGCCTGCACCCAGGTGATTAAAAAGCTTTATTGCTCACACAAAACCTATTTGGTGGTCTCTTCACACGGACGTGCATGACATACCTTACTGAAATATTATTGATAATATTGCTGCATACTACCCCTACAATAGCATTCTTTTAAAAAGCAGTAAGAAAACCCTACAACAGCTTGGTTATTTGTTGTTACTTCATAACTATCTCTAACTTAAAAATCCTTCATCCAAGGCTGTACTGAAGTATCTGACAGAAAATCCGCTGACTGTTAGAGACAGTGGACTTTTTGTTTTGTTTCTTTTTTAAACATACCTGTGAATTTGTCTTTCTCCCTCTCTAATGAAGAGTCATGCTCCCTGAATCAAAGGTATAGAACAATCAGCAAAGCCTGGAAACATGGATGCTCCACGTTTACCTAAGGAAGGAGATGAGAGGAAAGGAGATATTCCCAATGGACTTTTTCCATGTGCTCTACAGTCTTGCCAAAGTGTGCTCTGTGTACTAGTAGTATCAGCATCACCAAGGATTTTGTTAGAAATGTAGAATCTCAGACCCTACTTCACACATACTATGAGAGAACCAATTTCAAGATGACCCCTGGGATTTCGTACTGTTGGTGCAGACACTCTCTGTGAGCGTCTCCCCATGATTGCAAGTATGACATGTGAACATGATTGGATTTATTCCAATAATTTGGTTACATTACATGGCAAAGGTAAGAGGACTTTAGTGATATGCTAAAATGTCCTAATTCGTTGACTTTAATACAACCCAGGGGGAGATATCCTGGGTAGGCCTTGCCTAATTGGGTGAACCCCCAAAATGAGAGTCTACAGGTTATTCAGAGGGATTTGAAGCAGGAGAGATACACTTCTGTTTATTGTGAAGAAAGAAACTGCCTTATGCAGATAACCGCATAGCAGGAAATGGTGGGATGCCCCTAGGAACTGAAGTTCTTGGTTCTACAACCACAAGGAAGTATATGTTGCCAACAATCAATGAGCTTGTGGGGGGATGCCAAGCCTCATGTGAGACTGCAGCCCCTGGCAACAGCGTGGTTCCAGCCTGCTGAGAGGCTGAGCAGAGGAACCAGATAACTTGTACCTATAATCCTGACCCAGTGGAAATGATAAATGTGTGTTGTTCTAAAGCATTTAGTCTGTGATGTTTTGTTTACAGCAATGGAAAACATACACATGCTAAATCAGAACCTGCATTTTTAATAAGAATCCCAATTGATTCTTATTCCCATTAAAGTTTGAAGCATTTCCCTATAGTCTACAGTGGAAGTAACACTGTCAACATCATCTCCAAAGGAAAAAATTACATATAACAGAGATCACAGGAATTATTCATGATGAAACTTAAAAGTTAGAAATTAGCATACATGCTTAATATTTGAATTTTTATTTATTTTTAAATTAGGCACACTTATGATTGTAAAATATATTTTGCACATTATAAAATATACATGCAATAGAAATTTTAAAAGTTGAAATAACATTTGACAACATTTTATTTTGTATTTGGAAATACTTTTTCTCATTGAATTTATTAGCAACAATAAGTTACTGTTGCTAACAATATTAATATATCTATGTATTTATATTACTTACATGATATTGGTGGCAACTTACTCAATGCTCAGGGGATTTTCTAAAAATTTTTAGATCACATTATCATTTAGAAATTCAAATGTAAGGAATTAACTTGAGATGTACACTTAGTTTTTATATATGTAATAGCTATTCAATTAATATGTTTACATACAATGTAATATGTTATAATATTGGCCAGGAACGAGAAGCACACAGAGTGTACAAATTTTGCTTTCTACAAATACTATTCTCCAATAAGAGGAAGAGGGAATAAATGGCCCATTCTAGGCCTGGAAAGAACATATAAAAGATGAGCTTGGAGGTTTTTCTAGGCTAGAAAAAAGAGAAATGCTCAAAAAATAAAATAAAACAAACAAAGAAACAAAAGAAAACGTACAATGATGGGCGTATTCCTAAGGGATACAAGAGTCAATTGTGTCTCTTTACCAGTGGCCAATGCTGTAACAAATTTTGCAACAAAATAAAGAAAGCAGTACTGGAGTGTAACCCAAAGTATGAAATAAATATCCATGAGTCTATGCTAACATAAATAAACATGAGATAAATCAATCAATCAATCAATCAATCAATGGGATATATAAGACAAATATCCACTGCAGAATAAATCTCCACTCCTCAGGTATGGGCTACACATGGAGAGACTTCCTTCCATAGAATTGAGTATGGAAACGGGGGGAAAGAGTGACTTCACAATATGGAGTGACCCGACAGACACTACTTCAACTAGGGAATCAAGGTTAAGACATATAGTGATGTCATATTGATAGATTTCATCTTTGATACAACATGATAAAAATGGCAGTTTTCCCTGTGTTCTTCCTCACTAAACCCCTTATCTCCAGTATTATCATGAATAAATAATAATAATCAGACAAATCCCAATTGAAGATTCTGTAAAATACCTCACCAGTACTCCTCAAAATGCTCAAGTACTGCTTGAAAATACAGAAGAAATGTAGTATCAAATATATGAAAACTCTCTGTATTATCTTTTGGATTTTTCTTTAAACTTAAAAGTATCCTAAAATAGAATATTATTTTTTTAAAAAAATTGATATGAGAAGTAGATACTAGTCGAAAAACTGATGTATGGACAGAGAGAGGAATCTAGTCCTCAGGACATAGGAGACGCTAGAAGGAGGAGGTCAGGTCAGCACATGAACTTTCTTGTTAGAGAAATAAATGACCTATTACTTGGCATTATTGGTGAAATATATTGGTCTGAATTCTAACATAAGTCATCAATCAGTCTAGCTATAGTTTGTTTTTGTCTCTGCTAATAAGCAAAGCAAAGTTCTAAGCCAGACCACATATAACAGAAACTCAATTTACATTTGTGGTAAAACCATAGGAATTCCACAGTCCTTTCCCATGGCAGCATCGAACTTTGTTGGGGGGCAAAGCAAATACATTCAGAAATAAAGTAATCAAGGAAGCCAATAACAGTGTCATTTTATAGAATGTCTCCCCTTATGTGTCGAGAAGAATTTTAGCTGCTTTGCATACCTAATCAAATATCAATTTGGTAAATTGGATATTATTATTCTTATTTTAGTTGTAACTGGGACCTAGAAGGATTAAGTCATCTATGTTCAAATTTGTGGGCTAAGTGGCAAACTTGATGTGTGAACCCAGGAAGCAGGAGAGACCTTGCTCTTAACCATCAGTGTTCCTATATAAAATTAATCACCCACACAAAATTGACTGTCAAATAAGGGGCACAGAAAACAAATGCTTTGAGAATTATGCTGTGAAAGTGCTTTTTTCTTATATAGGGAAATGCGCACATTATCTATTTGGTAAGCAGACAAAAAATTCTAATATATGTGCAAAGGCTACTTAAAGCTCTACTTTGCTCTTGCTGTTGAACAGGCACAAAGATGAGATGTTGAACAGCTAGAAGCTGATAATCAATTTTGGATTTGCTATGAATTGCTGGGTTCAATGGCTCTACCTTCCTTTACTTCCTAATGTGTTCAGGGATAAAGTTAAATGATCTATGACAAATGCTGACATAAATTCCCCAGAATCTCTTCAGTTATGCCAAAATTTCTTATCTCTAGACCATAGGTTTCCTCACCTCACTTCCCTCTCTTATTGTCATCTACCAACTATTATATTTATTTGTCTTTATCCTTCACCATGAGAAAAACACAACAAAATAGAACTAGTTCATTGAATCCTCTTCTGATTTCCATATGGTTGATGTGTCTGAGAATTCTGGTAAGTCACTAGATATATGCTGCTAAACAACTACTTTGCTTTGCCCCTACGAGATGACCCTAGGATCCAGGTACAAAGTTGTATATAATTTATACGTTATCCAATCAGATTTTTAAAAGATTTATTCTCATCAATCATAATTTAAATTATTGAATCCTTATTGAAAATAATGATAAATTATAAGAGCAACAACTACACAATAAGAAAAAAATACGGTGGCATGTTTGTACTTTATGGTATATTTCTCTTAGGTTGTGAACTCTACAGCATCTCCAAGTTGGGTTTCAAAAACTAGTTTTAACAGTGCTCTTTGTAAAGGCAGCAAGACTAAAGGCACTTCACTTACGTGGAATATTTTGTGCTGTTTAAGCATTATATTTGTTGACGAATTAAAGTGCCATAAAATAAATTAATAAAGATATTTGGAAACCAAACCATATAACAAATAATGAAGAATGAAGGACAGGTCTGTTTAGTCTGGAAAAGAGAAAATGTATGAGAGTAATAACAGCCTTCTTTAAACATTTGAATGCCACTTCCATTTACTTCAATCTGTATGCAAATTATAGGAGACTCATTCTCTGCTTTTGTGTTAGGCCTTCATGCTCCTGTCTGCACTGAAGACAGTTGGTCTAGTCAGAAGTCTTTTCCCCTTTGAAGGCTTTTTTGATATCCAACCTCCCTGGTGAGTCGGGAGTTCTTTTATTCAGCTTCTGTAAGATCTTTGGCTGTACTTTCTTCATAGGATTAATCATATTGGCTGACTGTGTATTTGACTTGTTCACTTTTCAAGGGTAGAGATTTGTAATGTACATTTCTATATTCAAGATCTGATAGAAACTTTGGCTATTAGCTACGTGATGGATGAATGAATAAATGAATAGCATACAGAAAGAAGAGTAGACTTGCTCTCTGTTGCTTTTATATGCCTTTCACTGGCTGCAATTTATAGAGATGCAGAGTTAGGGTCAAATAAAAACAGTATGACTTTCAGAACTGATAAGCAGGGTGCAGACAGATACATATACAGGGTATAGAGACATCTCTATAAGGCATTAAGCTGACAGCCTTTAGTGTTTACGCATAAAATCCATGTCTGAGGAGCTCTGGAAAGGATCATTGCATTTGAAGGAATTTGGAGTACATAACATCCATAATACCTTTTAGTCACTTATGAATCAATTCTGATTTAGCAGGATATTTTGATACATGTCTGTATCCTATGAACTTACACATTTTGAGTAAATGTATCCCACATTCTAATTTTCATCCATATTCAAGTAGTTATTTTAAATATGAAAAGGATAACTGTCTGCCAATCACATATCTGTCAGCTTCTGTTTAAAAAATTAATGTGAAGTACACTGTATAAAGTGAAATTAAACTTTTTAAAATTTATCTTCAACTTAATCAAAAGTACTTAATTTTACCTTTGCCTCTGTTCTGAATATCAGAATATTCTTACATAAGTCATGTTGATGCTGCATCTTAACTATCAATGAAACACCATCATCTCCCTCACCTGGGTAACTGGTGCATTGTCAGATTAACTTTTTAAAGTTATTCTAAAGTTCTATGGTATGTAAAATGCAAAGGCATCAATACTATTACAATCCTGTTGAGATACACCATTAGAGTCCTTCTTAACACGTCTTAACTTTTTAAAAATGAAATATGTTTTCAGAATAGGTTAATAAGTTCTAAGAATTTAACAAAAAACTATTATCAATTAAAGTATTGTCCATGGAGAGATAACAGTAATGAAATCATGACATCAAATAATATGACAGGAGTATGTAAAATTTTAATTAGCGAACACACCATACTTAATTTTATTGAAAAATAAATAACTGAAACATAGATGGGAAACATAGAAATCACATGCTGCTTGAAAACTCTAATGTAAATGTGATTTGATCAATAAATAGAGATAAAGAAATTTAAAGGCCATTAAACATATTAGTCGACATTAATTTGATATAAGTTTCATATTGGCATGTGAAATTGCAAATAGCAACAATTTTTCACCATGCAAATGTTTATTTTAATTCCATAAAATACAACAAAAATAAAAGTCACTTTATTAAAAATTTACATAATAAATATGCCCTATTATTTTTATTTTTCAGAAAACATGATGTTCTTTAGAAAATTTGGCATTATATCTAAACTCAAAACAATAACGGAGGTTACCAAGCATAATGGTCTTTAAAATTGTTCTTAAATTAGAGAGGATAATAGTACAATGCCCACCAGAGAATACCTACTAAATGAATATGAGTTTATAAAGAGAAAAAAGAGAAATTAAGATTTTTATCTTACTGGATTAAGAAATTAAAATTTCAGCTTGCCAATATAGATATATCATATATAAAATATATATAATATATTCTTTCTTTAGAAAGAAATGGCAAGCCACTGCCAATTCTGGAAGACAGGCACAAAAGTATGAATTTCCAAAGTGTGAGAAGCAGGGAAACCTGCTTCCAGACACACATCCCCACCAGGGAACCTGAAAATCCATATTACAGGAGAAGAATTAACCGTACCTGAAGCTGAAACAGATTTAGTGTGAAATATAAAATTAGAAGCAGCAGTGGGAAGAGCCTTGTAAGAACTCCCTTTCTCCAGCTGGAGCCCAGGGAAGCCATTCCTGATTATATATTGAAGTGACCCTCAGGGAAGGCAGCTGGCGATACTTGGGAGGGGACACGGGGTTAAAGAGCTTCCAACAGAACTTTGTAATAGTTTTGACTGATGTAAACTCTCTAGAGCAGAATCTGGGGAGGGGGAACAGAAGTGCTGCAGAAAGAAGAGCAGGGCTCGCCTCCAACAGTATGAGCAGACAAGGAGGGGCATAGCCTGAAAGCTGTGCTTGCTTTCTCAGCAAGTAAAGTTACAGCCCAAGGTTAGGTCTGAGTCCAGCATGCAAATTGCCTGGAGATAAACTGGGTGCTGTTAGCAGGGCATGATGGGAGTGATACTGGCCCCACCAACTGCATGGAAGCTGGGTGAAGCCTATTGCTACCAGCCTTCTCCCACTTCCCTGGCAACAGAAGCAGCCATAATCCCCTCTGGAACATAACCGTGTTAGCCTGAGAACCACCACGAAGCCCCAACAGTGGCTGTGGCAAGCTGCACCCAAGGAGAGTCTGAACTCAGACCTGCCTAACCCTGTTCCCATCTGATGGTACTTTTCTACCCAACCCAATAGTCAATCACAAAAGACCAGCTCTTGGGATCTTTATGACTTCATCCATCACCTGAGAAACCCAAATACTTATCCTGGCCATCTTAAGGCAGGCTTATATCCCCCTTCTATTATTGCAGCTGATGTTCTTTTGAAATTGCCACCTCCTGGTTGGAAGCCAACCAACTTAAGACATTATAGCAACTCATGACAGAATAAGTCTGCTCCAAGAAAGAGAAAAATAACAGCTTATTCCAATGTCTGCAACATCATGGCTAACCAGTGGTCTTGAGTCTGTCCATGTGACAACTTCACAGCTAGCATAACCATCATTCAAGAAAGTCAGCACACTAAACATATCTACAAGCAAGGACTCTCACAGAGTCTACTTCACATCCCTCCCACCACCACTGGAGCAAATATTGGTATTCACACCTGGGAGATCTGAAGATAGATTGCATCACAGGACTCTTTGAAGACATTCCCAGAACCAGGCCAGAGCACAGTAGCCCTGCTGTGTGGCTAGACCCAGAAAGGCAACAATCACTGCAGTTTGGCTTGCAGGAAGCCCCATCCCTAGGGGGAGGGGGAGTGCACCACATTAAGGGACCGTCCTGTGGGACAAAAGAATCTGAACAGCAGCCCTTGAGTTCCAGATTTTTCCACTGACACGGTCTACCCAAATGAGAAGGAATCAGAAGAGTAATTCTGGTATTATGACAAAACAAGGTCCTATAACACTCCCCCAAAAGACCAAACTAGATCCCTAGAACTGAATCCAAACCAGGAAGCAATCACTGAATTGCCAGGTAAAACAATTCATAAGGTTGATTATTAAACAACTCAAGGAGATACAGGAGAAAAATGAAAACCAACTTAAAGAAATTTTGAAAAATACAGAATATGGATGAACAATGCTCCTGAAAAATAGATATCATAAAGAAAAAAAATACAATCACAATGCCTGGAATGAAAGAAACACTTAGAGAAATACAAAAAAAAAAAAAAAAAAATTGTCAATAATAAAATTGAACAAGTAGAAGAGAGAACTTCAGAGCTGGAAGAAAAGGCTTTTAAATTAACCAAATCATAGAAAGATAAAGAAAAAATAATTTAAAAAATAAACAAGGCCCCCAGGAAATTTGAGATTAGATTAAATGGCCAAAACTAAGAAAAATTAGTATTCCCGAGGAAGAAGAGAAATATAAAATTTTGGAAAACAAGTTTGAAGGTATACTCAAGGAAAACTTCCAGGCCCTCACTTGAGATCTAGAACCCCAAATCAAGGAAGCTCAAAGAATACCTGGGAAATTCATCGCAAAAAGATCATCACCCAGGCACACAGTCATCTGATTATCTAAAGTCATGACAAAGGGAAGAATCTTAAAAGCTGTGAGACAAAAGCATTAGGTAACCTATAAGGAAAAATCTATCATGTTAATAGCGGATTTCTCAGCAGAAACCCTACAAGCCAGGGGTCCTATCTTTAACATCCTCAAGCAACATAATTGCCAGCCAAAATTTTGTATCCAGACAAACTTAGCTTCATAAATGAAGGAGAGATAAAGTCTTTTTCAGACAAATACTGAGAGAATTCGCCCCTACCAAGCCAGCACTACAAGAAATGCTAAAAGGAGTTCTAAATCTTGAAACAAAACCTCAAAATACTCCTAAATAGAACCTTCTTAAAGCATAAATCTCACAGAGTATATAAAACAATAACACACACACACACACACATACACACACATAGAGTATTCAGGCAAAAACTGTCATGATGAATGTAATAGTACCTCACATCTCAATACTAACATTGAAATGTTCCACTTAAAAAATTCAGAATGGTAGAATGAACAAAAATTCACCAACCAAGTATCTGCTGTCTTCAAGAGACTCACTTAATACATAAAGTAAAATGATAGAAAAAGATATTCCATGCAAATAGACACCAAAAGCAAGCAGGAGTAGCTAGCTTAGCTATTCTTTTTTTTTTTTTTTTTTTTAGACAGAGTCACATTCTGTCTCCCAGGCTGGAATGCAGTGGTGCAATCTCTGCTCACTGCAACCTCCACCTCCCAGGTTCAAAAGAGTCTTCTGCCTCAGCTGCCCAAGTAACTGGGATTTTAGGCACACATCACCATGCCTGGATAATTTTTGTAGTTTTAGTAGAGACATGGTTTCATCATATTGACAAGGATGGTCTTGAATTCCTGACCTCTTAATGTGCCCGCCTCAGCCTCCCAAAGTGCTGGGATTACAGGTATGAGCCACCCCACCTGGTAGGAGTAGCTAGCTATTCTTATATTAGCAAAACAGACTTTAAAGCAACCACTGTTAAGAAAGACAAACAGTGACACTACATAATCATAAAAAAAGACCAACAGGGAAATATCACAATAATAAATATATTTGAACCTAACATGAAAGCTCTCATATTTATAAAACAATTATTACAAGAAATGAGAAGAGGTAGATGGCAACAAAATAGTAATGACGGATTTCAATACTCCACTGACAGCACTAGACAGATCATCAAGACAGAAAGTCAACAAAGAAACAATGGACTTGAACTATACCCTAGAACTATACCCTATATCTGTTAAATGTTAAATACATTTAACAGATATTTATGGAACATTCTACACAACAACTGCAGAATATACATTATTTTCATCAGCAGATGGAACATTCTAAAAGGTGGACCACATGATAAGCCACAAAACAAGTCTCAATAAATTTAACAAAGTCAAAATTATATCAAGTACTTTATCAAACCATAGTGAAATAAAATAAAAAAAAAAAGTTCTAAAAGGAACCCTCAACACTATGCAAATACATGGAAAGTAAAGGTTCTGCTCTTGAATAATGTTTGGGTCAACAATAAAATCAAGATGGAAATTAAAACATTATTTGAATTAAGCAATAATGATAACACAACTTATCAAAACCTCTGAAACACAGCAAAAGCAGTGTAAGAGGAAAGTTCATAGTATTAAATGCCTATATTAAAAAGTTTGAAAGAGCACACATAGAAATTCTAAGATCACACCTTATGGAACTACAGAAAGAAGAACAAAACCCAAATTCAGCAGAAGAAAATAAATAACCAAGGTCAGATCAGAGCTAAATAAAATTTAAATGAAAAAATACAAAAAAAAAACAACAAAAAGCTGTATTTTTGAAAAGATAAGCAAAATTGATAAACTATTAGCAAAATTAACCAAGAAAAGAAAAGAGAATATCCAAATAAGCTTAATTTGAAACAAAACAGGAAATATTACAACTGATACCACAGAAATACAAGATCGTTCAAGGCTACTATGAGCATGTTTTCACAAACAAACTAGATATTTGGAGGAGATGGATAAATTCCTGGAAATATACAACCCTTGTATATTAAATAAAAGAAATAAAAACTCTGAACAGATTAGTAAAAGTAGTGAGATTGAAACTGTAATAAAATTTGCCAAAAAAAAAAAAAAAGTCCAGGACCAGATAGATTCATAGCTGAATTATATCAGGCATTCAAAGAATAATTGTTACCAATCTTACTGAAACTATTTCCGAAGACAGAGAAAGAGGAAATCCTCCATAAATCATTCCATGATTCTAGTATTACCCTAATACCAAGGCCAGGAAATAACATAACACAAAAATAAAACTATAGACCAATATTCCTGAATATAAATGCAAAAACCCTCAGCAAAACACTAGCTAACAGAATTCAACAGCCTATCAAAAAGATAATACTCCATAATCAATTTGGGTTTAAATCAGTGACACAGGAATGGTTTAACATATGCAAGTCTATAATGTGATACATCACATGAACAGAAGGAAAAACAAAAATCATATGATTATCTCAATAGATGCAGAAAAAGCATTTGACAATCCAGAATCCCTTTATAATTAAAACTCTCAGCAAAATCAGCATAGAAGGGGCATACAAAGTAATAAAATTATCTATGACAAACCCACAGCCAACAATATACTGAACCAGGAAAAGTTGAAAGCATTCCCCTTGAAAACTGGAACAAGACAAGGATGCGTACTTTCACTCCTTCTATTCTACCTAGTACTGGAAGTGCCAGTCAGAGCAATCAGACAACAGACAGAAATAAAGGGCATCCAAATGGTAACGAGGAACTCAAACTGTAGCTGTTCACTGATGATATGATTGTAAAAATAGAAAGCCCTAAAGAATCATCCAAAAAGCTCTTAGGACTGAAAAATGAATTCAGTAAAGTTTCAGGATATGAATTCAATGTAAACAAACTAGTAGCACTGCTATACACCAACAATGACAAATCTGAGAATCAATTCAAGAACTCAACCCCTTTTACAACAGCTGCAAAAAATAAAATAAAATACTTAGGAATATACCTAACCACGGAGGTGAAAGAACTCTACAAGGAAAACTGCAAAAGATTGCTGAAAGGAATTATAGATGACACAAACAAACAAATGGAAACAATCCCATGCTCATGAATGGATAGAATAAATATTGTGAAAATGACCATACATACTGCCAAAAGCAATCTGCAAATCCAAATCAATTCCCACAAAAACACTATCATCATTCTTCACAGAACTAGAAAAAACAATCCTAAAATTCATGTACAACCAAAAAAAAAAAAAAAAAGCCTGCATAGCCAAAGTAAGACTAACCAAAAAGATCAAATCTGGTGGCATCACATTACCCAACTTCAAACTATACTACAAGGCTACAGTTACTAAAACAGCAGGATACTGGTATTAAAATAGACACACAGACCAATGGAACAGAATAGAGAACACAGAAATAAAGCTAAATTTTTACAGCCAACTTATCTTTGAAAAAGCAAACAAAAACATAAAGTGGAAAGGATGCCCTATTCAACAAATGGTGCTGGGATAATTGGCAAGCCACACATAGAAGAATGAAACTGGATCTTCATCTTCCACCTTATACAAAAATCAACCTCAAGATGGATCAAAGACTTAAATCTCAAACCTGGAATCATAAAAACATCCAGAAGATAACAACAGAAAAGCTCTTCCAGACATTGGCTTAAGTGAAGACTTCATGATCAAGAATCCAAAAGCAAATGCAACAAAAACAAAGATAAATAGATGGCACCTATTTAACTAAAAAGCTTTTGCACAGCCAAAGAAACAATCAACAGAGTAAACAGATAACCTACAGAGTGAGAGAAAATACTCACAAACAGTGCATCTGACAAAGAAGTAATATCCAGAATCTACAAGGAATTCAAACAAATCAGCCAGAAAAAAAATAATAATTCCATCAAAAATGGGCAAAGGGCCAGGTGTGGTGTCTCATGCCTTTAATCTTGCACTTTGGGAAGCCGAGGCAGGTGGATCACGAGGTCAAGAGACCAAGAATATCCTGGCCAACAAGGTGAAACCCTGTTTCTACTAAGAATACAAAAAGTGGCGGGTCATGGTGGCACATGCCTATAGTCCCAGCTACTCAGGAGACTGAGGCAGGAGAATCGATTGAACCCAGGAGGGGGAGGTTGCAGTGAGCCAAGATTGCACCATTGCACTCTAGCCTGGTGACAGAGCAAGACTCCGTCTCAAAAAAAAAAAAAAAA
>NW_012114744.1:4405913-4445780 GCF_000951035.1 Colobus angolensis palliatus | reverse complement strand
TATTGTAAATTATTTAAATTAAAATAAGGAAAATATTACTTTTACCCATACAATCTTGATGAATTTTTCTACTTCCACCCTAAATTTTGATTATAGAAATAATCTTTATGTTAAGTTTGAAATTATTTTTTACTTTCCAGCTACACATCAAACTCTATTTTGCATCTTATTACTTTCAGAAATAAAGTTTTCTAACAATTATGAATAATCCCTGCTTTACTTGGTGTTACATGCTATAAAATGTCAAGGGTGCTCTTGTTCACATCTCAGTTTCTCCTTAGGCAAAATCTTAAAGTCAACTATTCCAAATTGAATCTTGTGCTGTACATTTACTTACGGCATTTGGCATATTTTTGGACCCTGTCTGTATTATTATCTATTAAAAGGATCAAGGAGTCCTTCCAGAAATAAGAAACAAACCACTAGAATATATATGGTCCCCACTGGGATGATAGTCAATGTGTGGTACTCTGAACGGTGAGAGGCTGGGCATCCACGTGGGTCATACAGGAGCTGTGTGCTGCACGGACAGTGACTGGGACAACAAGCATGTCCTCACTGACTCAGCTGACAACAGCTCAAAACTGATGTAGCTGTCCTGTGGCAAGGACTTTGGGAACAATATCACTATATTCTCTACAGACAAGCAGATGGGCTACCAGGGCTTTGTGAGCTTCTTTTTTTTTTTTTTGAGACGGAGTCTCGCTCTGTCACCCAGGCTGGAGTGCTGTGGCCGGATCTCAGCTCACTGCAAGCTCCGCCTCCCAGGTTCACGCCATTCTCCTGCCTCAGCCTCCCGGGTAGCTGGGACTACAGGTGCCGCCACCTCGCCCGGCTGGTTTTTTGTATTTTTAGTAGAGACGGGGTTTCACTGTGTTAGCCAGGATGGTCTCGATCTCCTGACCTCGTGATCCGCCCGTCTCGGCCTCCCAAAGTGCTGGGATTACAGGCTTGAGCCACCGCGCCTGGCCGTGAGCTTCTTTTATCTGCAGGACCAAAGCCAGATTGACAGCAATAAGACATACATGAAAATTCTTTACAATGACTATAATATCACCAGTGCTTTGTGAGGACTCCCCAGGAGAGTGCATCAACACAGGCCATAACAGTGGAGTGTCCAACCAGTATAATGCCAAGTCTGGAGAGGTACTGGTGAGTGTTAAATAGCACTCCAAGAAGATCAGTGACATCCAGTTATCCAGGGACATGACCAAGTTCATCACTGAAACCAAGGACAACACAGCCAAGTTCTTTGATTCTACAACCCTTGAACATCAAGAGATTTTCTGTACAGAACATCTCATTAACTCAGCTGCCCTTTCCCCAATTATAATGACCATGTGATACTGGGTAACAGACAGAAAGCCATGGATGTAACCACAACCTCCAACAGGACTGGCAGGTTTGAGCCCAGGTTCTTCCATCTGGCCTTTGAAAAAGAGTTTGGAAGTCAAGAGCTACTTCACAACTGTCAACAGGGTTGCCTTCCCTTCTAATGGCAAGAGTTACAGCAGCAGAGGTGAAGAGGTTATGTTCACATTCATTGTTTAGGCCCACAGTACTTTGAATTTGAGCTTGAGGATTAAGAAGCTGGATCTACATACAGACCAGGCAGTCATCTTAAGAAAGTTTTGAACCCTAACAAATAAATTAGCTTGGTAATAAAAAAAATGATGAAATTTATAGTGCTTTTCATTCTGGACTTGGGCCTGGTTATAAAAGTATATGATATAAGAAAAAATCTGTCATTTCTATATTTGAAAACACATTTATTCTGCTCAATTGCAAGTAAATGCAAAAGCTCAGTAATTACTGGGCAAACACATGTTTATGTCTCATCTTCATCCAATTATTTTCTCTTGATTTATGATCCCCACACATTGTATATTTCAGGAAATTATGAGTATAAAAACCTACATAACCTGAAATTTTTTAAACTGGAAAATATCAAAAATTGTAATTTTTCTTTGTTTTCTTTTTACAGCATTAATATATCTTCATGATTAAATCTGTGTTCAAACTAATTACCTAACAAAATTTGTAGAGTATCTCTGGAATACTCTGGAATATTTTGCATAGCTTTCTTACGTTCTTCTTTTTAAAAACAAACTTTGAGAATTTTAAATAATTATTACGAATATTTACGTGTTTTCTTTTTCAGTGAGTGTGGTTGTTAACAACAGGAAAATGATAAAGAGTTGAAAATAAAAAGCAAAGTGATCAGGCACAGTAGCTCATGCCCATAATCCCAGCATTTCGGGAAGCTAAAGCAGGAGGATCACTTAATCTCAGGAGTTCCAAACCAGCCTGGGCATCAAGGGACACCCCCATCTCTCTACACAAAATTTAAAAATCAGCTGTACAGGAGGTGTATGCCTGTTATCTCAGCTCCCAGGAAAGCTGAGGTAGGAGGGTTGCTTGAGCCTGGGAGTTTGAGACTGCAGTGAGCTGTGATTGAGCACTGCACTCCAACATGAGTAAGCCCTGACTCATAAATAAATAAATAAATAAGAATTAAAAGGCCACAAGTTTTATTAAATAGGAAAAGCAAGTCTTGAAGGATTTACTACATTTTCTTTACATTATAGATCTCTAAAAAAGAACTGAAAATAAATAGAGGTCTTCAGGAATGCTGATTTACATTTTATTTACATACCACATCATAATACTGCAAATGCTTGTAGAATACATTTTTTTTGAGTGAATGAAACTGTCAAAAGTGTTATATTGGCACAAAATTGTTCTGGGTTAACTCTGCCCTAAATTTTCTAAACACACATTGAATACCACTGAAAATGTTGCAGTCTCCTAAAGCAATTTGCTCTAAACTCTAATTAGGATATACCTCCTGAGATTTACTTTAATATGATTTTTCATGACCACTTGATGGACAATTATAAGAACTATGATTGCCCTTTCATAATAACACTCCTTCAAACTCATGGTCGTAGTGTATTCCCTGTAACAGACATCTCAGTCCATACTCTTGAATCTCTAAGTAGCGGTCTGGAATAGCACCCTCCCTCCTAAAGTAATTGATAGGTCTGAAGATATGAAAATTCTCTGAAGAATGTGCTCTATATATTCTACTGATCCTATAGAAAGAGCCCTGTGTCTCAGTTTAATGGCCAACACTGAAAATAAATGCTGCTAATTTAATATCTATGATATGTTATTATTTAGTCTCATCTGTTAGGGAATTTTCAAGGGAAATTTCTTGAATAGTTGTACACTTCAGAAATAGGCAATTTGAGAAGTACATTTTTAAGAAATTTATTGTAAAATCTACCTGTAATACTATCAAGAAAACATTCATTTAAGAAATTATCAAAATTGCAATGCTGACATAATTTGAGCACTAACAGCTGATTTGACTTTTGAACTTTAAATCTCTAATGACTGTCTAATCCTATATTATAGCCTTACAAAATTCTCAGATCCATTTTTTTTTCAGGATGAAGCACAGTAAAAGGTATCCTTGACACATGTTTACTTTTTATAAACTGTAAGGATCCTAACACATATCCAGTCAGGACTCTGCCCCATGCTTGGTTTGATAAAAATGAAGCCTCTATATCTGTGATAAATGCAAATTTAGGAAGCCCAATCATCAGCATGAGGCTTTTCATAATCTTCTTGAGTTTCTATGTTTTCAGAGTCAATTAAACTTTAGGAATATTTAAGAGTAAAGTTATATATCAATATTAAAATACATGTAAATTTAAAAATCATATTACATATTAGCCAAATCACTGGCATTAAGCCATAAATACATAAGAAAATGTGTTATTTCTTGTCCCAAATGCATTTTCAGTGAGATAAAATAAAACACCTATATTAAATTATTATAGCAGTATAAGAATTTATTGCTCGTAACAACAACAACAACAAAAAAACTGAACTGCAGTCAATTACACTATGTAGTTCTAGCAACTTTATAGTTTCTTGTCTGGAGTATTATATAAATACCACAGAATTTTATTCAAGAATGAAACCAATGTATCTCTGCTAGATTCAGCTTACATCCATTACTTGAGTTTATGCATTTGGTAATTTATCCAGCAAATATTTAATGACCATTTATTATATGCAGAAAAAAATAAAAACTTGTGATTCAATCTTTTCTACATTCATGCATTAGTTGACTCGCCTATTACTGTTTACATTTTCACTTACTAAGTATTACCAGTCTTTCCAAGCTAATATGATTTCTTACCCAAAGAACTACCTGTCTATGCCAATATGTATATTTACTATATTTTCTTATACTCTGACTTAAATTATCTCTAGAAATTCTAATTCAAAATAGAAAACACATTTGCACAGTTTTACAACAAACTTTAGAAGTATATAAATAATTTTTGAAGTGAAATAGAAAGCAATATACATCTATAGAACAACATACATCTATAGAACAGCTATAGAATAGTATATAGCAACTGTATTATGTATCAAATATTACATAACATGTATAGATATTATTTTCTTTGGGAAGCTATAGCCAGCATCCTAACTATCCTTAATGTCTTTGTGAAAGCCTTTTTTTTTTTTTTTTGGTAATAATCATTGTGTAAATAGAATTTTTATAATGACAAGAGGTTATCCACAATACCGAGGCTAAGGGTTGCCCTAAGAGACGGAACCTGAAACTGGGAAACTCAAAGATATCGGGAACCAAAGTATGACTATTTTTCACTGTCTTCCTTTTCTCCCCCTCTCTTTTCCATGTTTCTCTTTGCATCCCTTCGTTATTATTTTCACTTGTTAATACACTTTATAGAAAGGTCCTTCTGCAGCCAAACTGACTCATTTATGTTCAAGAAAAGAGCCCAGTCAAATATTTTTCAGGATGTAAGATTATGTGGTAAAAACATGGCCGACAAGGACCATCAGTGTGGGAAGTGACAGGAGGCAGTGCCACTTTGAGAAAAGAAAGAATCTTCATGGGGTAAATATCCGCTCAAAAAGTGGCTATTATGGTTATCAATATTACATTTTCTAGATTTTTAAGGTCTTTTTCATATAAAATGTGTTTCTCTAGTTTAATTCTAACAGGAAGACAAAAATACGTTAATTTTACAGTGAATCTCCCAGAATTTAATCAGGGACCATGTAAGTTCAAGTGATTTCCAAAATATTTAAAAAATGACAAAATTGTTGTCAAATCGTCTGAAAATTACACAGCATAATAAAAAATATTAATAAATGTATACAAAAATATAAACAAATATATTAAAATAAAAGCAAGGAATACATATTTATAGCAAAATATTTAAATTCTACATTTTTTAGACTGGTAAGAAAACTTTAATAGAAGAATAAGCAAATGACATGGAAAGATTATTTATGAAAAGAAAATATAATTAATAAACACATATAGGTTTTCATTTATTATAATTTATCAAACTGTTTTCACTGTAGGGATAGAGTTGGTCTGTTGCCCAGTTGTTAGAGCCATGTGTCCACAGAAGTTTTGCCCTAAATGAGTCATGAGGACTTGTTATTGTCAGATAAGAAAAAAAAGTAGAATTTTTCAAATGCAGTATGATTGCAGTATTTTGCTTTAGCCTGCATTATATATTCATCAAACCAAGATAATAGACTTGTGTTCTACTCTAATTCCTCTAAAAATGCATTGTCTTTATATTTTCCAGCTTATGCAACAACAAAAAGCTTTGACTTTGTGCTCATTTTGGAAAAATAGAAACAATTTATTGGAATAACATTTTTAAGCATTACGCATTAATAAAACAGTTCCAATTATTTTATCTTCAATAATGACTGAACTGTTAGTGACATTCTATGTCACACTGCCCATACAATTTTTTTTTGATGGCACATAGAGAAAACAAGGAGTAGCTATCAGATTCTGTGAGATTTGCATGATCTATGCATATATCTATTATTTTTATTTATAAAATTTGTATCTTCTATTTATATTATAGTTATATTATATTTTTTCACATGTATATTTTAAGTGTATTTTCTGTAATAAGAATTTATCTAAAGACAATAAAGACTTGGCAAATCATTTTTTAAATGTGATTTTCTGAGGTTCAGTCAGACAAAAAATATTTAGTATGAGTGTTCATGATAAGGATAGACATTACACCAGTTGCTGGATATACAAACGTGACAAAGACTCTCCCTGTAAGAATCTTATAATGTAGTAAGAGGACAGACAAATAACATCAACATTTTGTAAAAGGAAACAAGACAATAAAAGTATAATATGGTAAAAAGCTAAGAGGAGGAGCTATTGGGCTTTGAAGGAAGAGTTCTTTCAAGGAAATGGGGGGACATGTGTTAGAGAAGATGATGCTTGAACTGAATTTTGCCAGCCATCTCATTTGGGTAATCAAATGTGTGTGTGTGTGTGTGTGTGTGTGTGTGTGTTTAGTTTTTTTCTGCAATTATCAGCTATCTTTAAGAGTGAAGAATCTGTTAGTGACAGTGTAAACTCAGAAACCAAGTGTAGCATATTAATCCTGGGTATGTGAAACCTAATGTGCAGCTTGATAAATGATCCAGGTTAATCAATAGCACCATTTAGAGAATATAAATATGATTTTTTAAAACTTTTAATATATGAACTAGCTGCACTGGCCACAGTCACACGGAGTTCAATGATCAGTCAGCATTAAACACTAGCAGAAAAATAAAATAAGTGATAAACTTTCCAAATGGAGTTTCTTCATAAGTAGAGTCATGGAAATACTGCATACATTGCAAAAAAATGTATAGAAATATTAATTTCCCAAAATATTTGGAAGTATGAATTCTCTTGAAAAGAAAAGGGAACTGAACTTGAAGCTTCTGTTTAACCAATGATTGATATACTGATCAAAATTTTCACCAGGCTTCATGACTGAAAGATTGAACACTGATTTGTAAGATGCCACCTATGTGTCTCTTAGTGGGTGCCTACAATGGCTTACTTTGTGTTTTAGAGTTATGTCTTTTTCAGATTAACTAGATTATTCAGATTAACTAGATTTTTCAGATTATCTAGAACACGGTCTCCAAATCAATGTGAGAAAAGTTGAAGCACATTCACTTGCCAATCAGGTATCAAAAGAACCAGCAGATTATAAGCAGCAAAACTTGGTAACAGTGAAAGCTATCAGAAAAAAAGAATATGAAATAAATTATAAACACTTAAAGACCATAAAGTAGAGACCGTTGTTGATGGTGACATGGCATCCTTGTTTCACAGCCCTGATTAGCAATTCCAGTCTCTAATAGAAGAACCAAACCATCAATATATGTTCTATATACTATTTTTAAAGAGACATGGCGGTACATAATTCACTTTAGATAGACTTAAATTAAATTACAATTGTAAAATATCTATAAATATTTTGAAATAGAAAAATTATATTTATATAGAAAATTTACTTTGTGTATTATAATTTATAATCTTAGAAAAAATTCTGTATATAATTTCATCTTAATGTTTATAGTAATTATACCTCAACAAGCTATGCTTTAACAATTTCTGATGTTTAAAGGTAAGCATAATTTCAAAAATCTTATAATCAAGTTGACTAAAAATTTTCCCTCATGTCAAATTGCTTTTACACATACTGTCTCTTTGATACAGTAGGAAACCATTGAAACATATTTTCCATAGGTATGCTCCAAAAGTTAATCACTACTTTCATAAAACTCAATATATTAATAACTTGCCCATCTTAAGTTTCCTGAGCCTAGAATATGTTGCTTTTTTTTTTTTTTTTTTTTTTTTTTTTTTTTTTGAGACGGAGTCTCTCTCTGTTGCGGCCCAGCCTGGAGCGCAGTGGCCAGATCTCAGCTCACTGCAAGCTCCGCCTCCCAGGTTTACGCCCTTCTCCTGCCTCAGCCTCCCGAGTGGCTGGGACTACAGGCGCCCGCCACCTCGCCGGGCTAGTTTTTTGTATTTTTTTTTTAGTAGAGACGGGGTTTCACCGTGTTAGCCAGGATGGTCTTGATCTCTTGACCTCGTGATCCACCCATCTCGGCCTCCCAAAGTGCTGGGATTACAGGCTTGAGCCACCGCGCCCAGCCGTGTGTTGCATTTTTAAGAAAACTTACTTTAGTATGCTTCAATAATTTGTTCTTGTAGTAATATGCAATCCTTGGCTTATAAGTGTAATTTTTCCATTTATTCTATAAATGAAGGTCTCCTCTAAAACAAGCTCATTAATACCAACAGATATCAGAATGAAGTTTTTCATTTAATAAACACTTTTAATAAAGAGCAGAAGTATTCAATTTAACACTCCTCAAAAATTTCTCTATATCTAGCTTTCCTTCCTGAAATGCAAAGCATCTTAAATGTTTTTTTTATTTTACTTTAGCATCACATTATATACTCATTTACTTAATTTAAATAAAATGTCACTTGTGCCTTCATTCTGACAATACCCATCTGCTCTAATCAATTATTTAATATTTATTATATTCTTCAAAAACCATTATGGGTTCAATTTTTGTACAGCAAATAAACAAAACTATATTTTTAATTTTGAAAGCATGCCAAGTACATAAAATGGTCCCAGTTTATTTATTTCTTCCACTAATATTTCTATATGCTATAGCAACCATAATCTCAGTGTTTATTTCTCAAAAACATCTTCTTTAAGACTAGCAATATACTGCTTGATATATCACCTGAAAACTTCCCATTACTTTTAATAATTTTTAAAATAATTTTTAACACAGTTAAACCTAGATATTTACCCAACTGATTTAAAAACTTACATCCACATAAAAGCTCCCCATGAATATTTACAGCAGCTTTATTCATAATTGCCAAAAACTGAAACAAGCAGAGATGGTGTTAAAAAGGTCAATAGATAAATCAGTTGGGATGTACCCATATTATGAACAATTATTCAACATTAGAAAATGTTACCAAGCCACATAAAGACATGGAGGAATCTTAGAAGCCATTCTGAAAGTGCACATGCTGTATAATTTCAATTATATGACATTTTAGAAAATTCACTACTAAAAACATTATAAACAGATGACTGCCAAGGGTGGATAAGAGGGAGAAAGGATAACTAGGTGAAACACAGGGACATTTTTAGGGCAAGAAAATTATTCTAAATAATACTTCAATGGTAAATACATGAAACTGAAAAAAAACTCATGCCTAAAGGATACAAATTTTAAAACGTCATTTACAAGGCCACAGAATCCTAGATAGAGTTTGTGACAAAGTAATCTAACTGTATTATAAATGTATGAGACAATCTCACTAAAGAAAATAGGGGAAAAAACTGCTGAGCTAAGTAACTTTGGAAATGAGTAGAAACTTTAAGACTAAAGGGAAAGGAGCTGTGTGTAAGCACTGTACTGTACTTGATAAAGTTGTTTCCCATGGGGGTACAAGTGAACAACTCTGATATTATGCATATATACTGGAATTAAACAGTAAGTCGATGACCGGTAGTGGTGAAATGGGAAAAGTTCCCTTGTCCCCTCACAGGGCATGGGATACAGGTGTGGCTTGCTTCTTCGGTGTCTCGCGGCTCAAACCTCTAGGGGAGGATACAGATGGGCAGGCTGTGGGGCTCTGACCCTACCGCAGTGTCTAAGGATGAATGTTTACAGCTGAAGCCCCCAGTGGGTGGTGGTTACAGTGTGCTCTTTTAGTTTAGCTGACAATAGGTAGTTTGTGTTAGCCAGCTCAATTAGACCTCTGCCTTGTTGCAAGGACAAAGGGCTTTCTGTATCCCTGGGTTCTTGCCTTGGTGCACTGGAAGAATTGGCTCACAAGTGGACATGGAGAATGAGTACAATATTCTATTGAGTGGAAATAGCTCTCAGTTGGTTGGGGAGGCAGAAAGGAGATTGTTTTCCCGTGGAGTTGGGTGGCTCCGCGGCCCAGGCTCTCCTCTGACTGCCCCACCTGAACTCTGCAACATTTTGCTGGTCAGTGGCCTGCTGGTGTGCCAGTGCCTGCTGGTGTGCCAGTGCCTGCTGATGTGCTCCTCTCGACGTCCAATCACCTGAATGTCTGCCTGTCTCAGTTTCAGGGGTTTTATAGGCACAGGACGGGAGCATGGAAGGCCAGGGTGGTCTTGGGAAATGCAACACATTGGCAGGAAAACAAGAATGCCTGTCCTCATCTAGGTCCTCTAGTACAGGCCTGGGGGTGGAGCCATAGCCAGGGACCATGCCCTCCTCTACCTAGCACTCCCCTTCTCCCTTCTGTATCATTTAAAGGGACTACACCCTTAGTATCATTTAAAAGGACTACACCCTTCCCTTCCCAGCACTTCCCTTTCATGTCAGTGGGAGCCTAGTTTCTCATTATCTGTGTGAGTTGTTACAGATAAGAAAGGGGAGGAGGTTGGAATTCTCCATATAGATTAGGGTTGGATATAACAGCATAAACATGTTTTGATTAAAATAGATACAAATGAACGCATAGAGGAATATTAATAGATATGGATTTATGTTCATGTTATTATACATACGTGTATCTCCTTGCTCTACCTACTGAGAGGGCTTAGAAGCAAAGTCACCCCAATAGCAAGGACCACACTTAGCACATAGATCCTTGTTTCTAATAGCATTCTCCAGCAAAAGATACCAGGAATCCTTGAGAAATAACTAATTCTAGGACTGAGACATGAAGTACACAGAGAAGGCTAGAGCATTTTGTAATGCCAGAATGTAAGAGAGTGCCAAAAATAAAACCACAAAAAAACAAGAAAACAAATTTTAACATTCACATGCATTTTTTTTTTTTTTGTTTTGAAACGGAGTTTTGCGTTTGTTGCCCAGGCTGGGGTGCAGTGGCATGATCTCAGCTCACCGCAACCTCCGCTTCCCAGGTTCAAGTCTCCTTCCTCAGCCTCCTGAGTAGGTGGGATTAGAGGTTTGCACTGCCTTGCCTGGCTAATTTTGTATTTTAGTAGAGAAGGAGTTTCTCCATTTTGTTCAGCCTGGTATCCAATTCCTGACCTCACCTGATCTGCCTGCCTCGGCCTCCCAAAGTGTTGGGATTACAGGTGTGAGCCACTCTGCCTGGCCTATATTTTTAATTAAAGGAGATTATGAGGTTTTTTTTCACAACACCCAAATAGTTGATGCAGATAGAATATATCTAATAATGCTGTTAACTTATTCAATGATCTTGCATTTCAGTTGAGGTTTATTGAATGAATAACATGCTTTAAACCAATATCTTACCATATGTTGAATATTTATTATTAGTTGAAATGACTATTTTGTTAATGCAGTAAATACGTTTGAACTGTGACAAGGATTTACATCAAAATATTCATATTAACTTAGTTAAGACAATCTGAAAGAACATTTGTTACTTCAAGATGACGTCATTGAAAATTACATATTTTCAATCTAGGTACCAATGCCGTAAATGAGCCCTTTTTTTAAAAGCCTAATTTTTTAAAAGTCTGTCAATAGGTTCACATTGTTTAAAAATTATTTTTTAATTTTTTTAGTTTTAAAAATATTATTTCACAGAAGATGTTACAAAACTATGCAGTCATTTATTTTAACCACAGAAACAGTCCAAGGATAACTATCTAAATACTTTTGGACACACTCATATATAGCAGCACAAAGGCTAGCTAGCCATATATATTTACATTGGTGCACTCCAGAAAAATTCTATATTCTGTGAGGCTGAAAATACAGCAGTTTGAGGCTCAATACATATCATATTTTCAGGACTCTCTTAGTGAATGTAATTCTTAGACACTAAAGCCAGGTTGTCATTGATGAGAGCCAACTTTCTTCACTATCATTTGACAGATGTGTTTGGACAAGTAATGTCTAGATTTGTTATTAAACTCAGACTATAAAGGAAAAAATCTAGATAAGATGTATAGGTATTATTTGAGGATTCCAAAATAAATGTTTGATGTGAAGCTTTCTCTACTACCACTCATCTACTCCTGACTATAGTAACTGCACTCTTCTGTTTGTATCACTTGTTCTATTAATTATAATATGCTATATCCATAACTTTTTGTATGCAGTACTTCTTTCTATGCTGACATGATCTACAATTGGAGAAGGCAGTTTCTAACAATATTCTGTAACCAGTAGCTTAAACATAAGTTGCAGTTTGTAAAGGTAATGCTTTTATTTTATATATTAGAAGAATAAGTTGATGACTACAGAAACTTAGAAATAATTTATCTATTAATTCATATGCTCTAAAACAAAAATTTTCATGCTATACAATGCAAACTACATTTGTTATCCTTTGACAAATCTGTTTTACAAAAAATTTTATTGTAAATCAAGAATTTAAAATCAAAATTAAAGCAAAACAAAATCTTTTGTTGTAAATCAGATTTGTCATTTATGGATATCTTCTTAATAAAAACTGCTGAAATCATAGTCTTGTTCTTGATGTGTTATTACATTTCCACAATGAACCATTTCACAAAACAAGAAATGTGCTAAGTGGCTAAGTGACTATATCCTTGCTTCCTATGCCACACTGGTTTTATTCAGGGTCTTTTGTAGATTATGACAACCTGTAAAACAACAGAAAGTTAACTTCTCTGTAAAATATAAATTTTTGAATTATTATTACATTTTTATTGAAAAAGAAAAAGTATGCTTCTTGGAACAACTTTCAAAGAAAACTCTCCTTGTAGTAAAAATAAAATTTAGCTCCTGACAGCTGTGCTCATTCAGATCAATCACATCAATGTCAGCAGTCTGGACTATTGACAGTATCTCTTCAAGATAACCCAGAGCTGCTCCAGATAGAGAATGAGCTCATCTTTGTAATATTATAAAATGAAGAGACTTATTGCACTCCTGCTTAGACATATTTCTAATTTGAGTACACTAAACTATTTTATGAATAAAATTATTTGATCTGTTAGCTTATATATTCACAGACATTTTATCTATATTTATCACTAATATTGTAGAGCAACATCTGCTAACAATTTCTTATGAAGTTTCTTCAGTGCTCAAACACTTTACTAAAAATGTAATTATCTGTTTTCAACACTCTCTTTGGCCAATTAGGAGAACATATTAAAAAACTGCACAGTGAACACTTTCAGAAAAATGTCTAGTTCTTGTATTCTATTAATTTTTTTTGTAAATCAGATTTCTTTAAATGAAGCGTGTCATGGTCCCTAAATGGAAGTAAATTTATTCTCAGATCATTGGTCAACCTAGAAACTTTTAGAATATTTTCAACATTAAGTTTATGCATTTGGAGGAGATGGTCTAAAGAATTTTTAATGAACAGTAATAAATATCACATGGAATTGTAGCCAGGAATTGTGTTTATTCTTTCTGCAAGTACTTATTGACTGTCTTCTCTATTTGACACTGTGGAGTTATGCTCTAGAAACAAAGATAAACAAACTAAGAATGGTTTTTTTTCCTAGGTGCTTACACTGAAATAGGTAAAGGAAAAAGAAAAAACAGTAAATTAATTAGCAAAGTTACTTTATTATGCCAGATAATAAATTTAAGCAATTATTTTAGAAAACAATTTGTCAATATTAGATAAATAAGATGCATCTGTAACTACACACAATTAACAGGGAGTCGAATAACTTAGATGTTCCTCATTAGTATATATCATCAGTAAAATGTGGTGGAACTTATCAGAAAAATACAATGCAGCAGTCAGATGCAACATAGAACTATTCTAAATGTATGTTGCCTCAAAGAATTAGGAAACACAATAAACGTTATAGCACAATACCTCTTATGTACTTATGCAAATGAAAATACATACTTAATCAAAATCGATGACAGCAGAGACACAGAGACAAAACCAAAAAGTGATAGAATAGCAAAAAATAAAACAGAGGGAACTAACACACAATATTGTTGATAATTTCCCATGGATTGAAAATATTTCTAACCAACCCTCTGTGTCTGAGATTTAGAAAATGTATAAAGAACAAAATCAGATGACTATATGATCAGAAAATTTGCTGAAAAGTAATACAAATGGGGATCAATATCATCACATGTAATTAGGAAATAGAAGGTAAAGCAATGATAGGTTACTTATTTCTTCCTTTATGGTGGCAAAAATGATAAAGTTTGTTAATATCCAGTATTGATGAAAACGGAGGAAATGATAAATTCTGTAAAATGTTGAATGAAGTATAAGTATTGCCCTGAGCAATATTCTTTCAGGGCAAAAATTTTACAGGTACATGCTTAATGAGTAGCTATTTCAATTCTAGAAATACATCATTAAAGTAAACATACTAGCATGGCTTTAAAGAAGAATGCCACATTTCTGCTTCTGGTATGGCTGTATTACTTTCTTAAGTACAGGCTATCCTGAAAACAGCTAAAATTCTAGATAAAATTGGAAATTTTATTTTTTAAACAGCCAACTTTCTGAAAATTCTGTAGTGTAAACATAAAGAGGCAAATTGTTGAGGGGGGTCAAAAATTGGATAAGTGATTGCCAATTAGTTTCCTGTAATTTCTTTTGGATAGATATTTTCAGAGAGAAAGTCTAAGTCATGAAGTAGTATGAAAAGTCAAAACCATTATACAAACTCCGATGCCCTTTTGGATGGAGGAAATAGAGGAAAAATGTCTAGGGTATCTTGGTGAAGTAAATACACGGATAAAAGGATCCCTTATTCTATGCATGAACACCACAGGTATACATGTGACAGGCTCAAGGAAGCATTGCAAAGGCTTAAGGCATTGAACTGAGATTTTAAAAGAGATCATATACAGTAGGAGAAATAGTGCTTAAAGATTGAGCAAAATGTACACGTTAAATATAATTATAATATAATTAGATAAATAGATGCATACATATGTGCTAATAGTGTAGCGAAATATAAAATATATCATATTTAATTGAATAAATATATATCTCTCTCTAAAAATGCACAAACATTTCTTAAGACCAACAATCTCCAGGAAATGAATAGAAAATATGGTATACCAATGGAAAATCTATGAATTCAGGATAAAACTAAACTTAAACGTTTTAAGACTTCTCCCTATTAATGGCATAGGATTATATAGCATGTCTATAAAGGATACAAGATACATAAACAATTAAATAGCTAGTCTTTTCATATCTCTTTCAGGCCACAGCTCTTCTCTATATATCATGAATTCCTTAATTCTATATAAAGATTTTTCCCCTTCCTACACATCACCTTGCACATGGCCAAATATAATTACTCCAGCCCCTACACGTTGTTTCAGATTTCATCCGTGGGTTCCCACCTATAGAGTATCAGGATATAATTCTGTAAGTGAGAATCAGATTGTCCTGCTTTACCCGCCTAAGATTGAGCTGTTCTTGATTTGTCCACCTGGATCCAGGCAGATGTGACCAAAGAAAAAGTCATGTTTTACAATGCTAAACTGGTATTACAATGCTAAACTGGCTCTTCAGTATTCACTGTTGAGGGGCATTTATTCAGAGAAATGGTCTGGACTAACTGCGAACTTCAGTCTACCGCTCCTTCATCATCTGAAGAAGATACTAAGTAGAAAATTGTATCCTCCAAAGGCATATGAGCAAATTTACTATTGTTTAAAAGGTAAACTGAGACATAGTACAATTATAAGAGTTTATTAGGGAAAAGGGGATTCATGAATCAGACAGCTACAAACAAGAAGAGGTTCAGAAGCTCCCCCAGGAGGTTTTTATAGGATGAACATGGAAGTAAAGTAAAGAAAATATTTAATTGATTTGCAATTAGAAAGTTGCCTTACTTAGTCTATTCCACTGAAAATTCTCTAGTTATATATTTATAACTTTGTTGACGGTTTCTGATTGATTGAGCTTCTGCTTTTTCCTTTAATATCAGAATTTACAAGAAATAGCTCAAGTTACATTTTGCTTATGTTTGCAAATCAAGCAACACCGAGGTCACTTTTGAGACCTAATTGGCTTTGTTTGTTCAGGGATTCTTCTGGCTTCGCCTCCCTCTTAGTTTAATTTAACACTAATTATGTTCTCATCTCTCATTTTCTTTACATATACTTTCATTGTTACTGTGAATCCCTAACAGACACCCTTATACTCAATGATTAAAACTTTTCTTTCACTGACTTCTTCCTTTTAAATTTGTCTGTTATTTCTTGATATTGTTCTCAATTATAATCTCTCAGTATCTAGAAGGGATTGGTACCAGGAACTTCCCCAGGTACCAAAATGCAAAGATGCTCAAATCCCTTGTATAAAATGGTACAGTATTTGCATATAACCTACGCATATCTGTCTGTATACATTAATTCATCTGTAGATGACTTATAATACTGAATAAAATGTAAATGCTGTATAAATCATCGTTGTTGTGTGTTTTGTTTGTATTATTTGTTATTGCTGTATTTTTTATTTAGTAATTTTAAAAAATTTTACTTTCAATGTTTTCTATCCACAGTTGACTGAATCCACAGACACAGGAACTGTGGATTTGGAGGGCTGACAATATCGATCAATGCTTTTCTTAGGTACCTTGCCATCTATTGTTAGTAGTCGTATCCTTAAAAAAACAAAATATATCATTCCCAATCACTAATGCTTATAAACTTACAGTGCGCGGACAATTGAAAGGAGATGGATTTTATACTAGCAAAGCTCTAGTAAATTGGATTACAAACAACCAAGAGTGCCAAGAGCTGTCAGATCTAAAAGCAATTATCTTGTAAAGTACTTTCACTTTGTCTAATTCAATGCAGTATATCATGCTACCTCAATGGTGCCAAATAGCATGCAAACCTTACACAGGATAGAATACTCCTGTAATATACAGATGTGTTTCTAATTATAAGCTAAAAAAATCAGACTTTACAATGATAACCTCTTCAAGTAACATTGGGTAAAAACTCTGAGACATACTTGACTAAATTCTCATTGTGGCTTAAAATTAAAGCAAGAAAAATGTAAAGAATGTGAAAAATGAAGATTCAAATTATTATTAAAGATGTCTAAAATTTTTCAAGTTTATTTGTAAGTTGCAAATATTTTTATAGCATCATTTTCTAAAATAATTAAAAAATTATCTCTTTAAATAAAGTAGATTATGTATTTGTATAACTAATTTGTTAATTGTTATTTTACAGCATTATACCCTCAGATACATAGCGTAGGGAAAAACTGAACTTAAAAACATTTTAGATCCATTTGAAGCAACTTCACATTTGCATACATGGCATAATGATTCAACTGAATCTGTTGTATAGTAATACTATACAATAATCTACATGTGATTTATAAAGTCAAGATAGCATTTCCATTTTTAAAATTATTTATAAAATTTTCATGACTAATGTATTTTGCTTTCTTGGTCTATGTCAGGTAATATAGAAATGAACTAAAAACAACCATATCTATGCTGGAATCATATCATTGTTAAATATGACATTATTAATATTAGTTTTAGGGATTCTATTAGCTTTACATTAGCTTTAAGGATTATAATTCATATCTTATGCCATTATCATTTGATTTCCAATGTTTAGTTGTCCTTTAAAATTGACTACTATTAATATAGCTGTTTCATGTGGCCAATGCAGACATATAGGGAAACATGGTTTTTAAAATTCTTCAGGTTGTGTGGCTAGATCTGGACTGGATCTTACACAATTAGCATTTTTGGGTGATGTAATAGAACAATATAACAGACATGCTAGTGAAAATTCTCTAGAAAAAGTCTGGCAGGCCATACAAAGGCATTTATTATTTTCAGTAAAAGCATTTACATATTTTATTAAATAGTCTTCTACCACCACACTATATTCTCTCAATATTAGGTGCAGTTTCTCTATATCCTTTCCCTTGACACTGTTGACTCTCATGTCACACTTTGTCACAGGTGTTAAGTTAGCCTGTCCCCGTTGTGCTCCTTGCCACAGCTTGGGATAGAGTACTGACAGCATTTTCCTAATAGAGTACTTGGAGTAGAGTACTGAGAGCATTTTCCTAATAAGTTAACCCCATTAGAGCCAAAGCATTGCACTTCTTAGAGTCTGAATGATCTGATAGGGCTCACCCTTCCCAACAGGAATACCACACTTCAAAATACTTATTTAATAGATGTTAAAACATATAATAGCAAACATTATTGCTGAAACTGAATTGAACTTACTAGTTGCAACAGATAATCCTTAATCAAATGTTTGTGGCCTAAGACAGACAAGCAGAAAAACTCCATTAGGCTTTCTATGAAATATTAGAGATCATTACGAGATTCCAAAGACAATCATTTTAAGAATATTTGTGAGAATCATAGTCTTGGCTTCTTTCGTTCAGGTCTACTTTCTTCTTGAGATTCCAATCAAATAACTACAAATAATAAATTAGCCAGCATGTTTCTTATATTTTATTATGTATTTTATTATATATATTTATACATATGTATATAAATATAAATATACATTGTCTTTGGTTGAGATGTATTATGATAAAAAGCTAGTTGTTATTTGTTTTCATTTTTATTTTTTAATATACAGTGGGTTTTTGCTTTGTTTTCATATTAATAAGCATTTAGCCCTTTAAGTTTTATTTTATTTTTATTGACACATAAAATTTTACATATTTATGGGGTACAATATGTGGTGTATTTTTCTCTAAAATATAGCATCAACAATTTTGCTAGAGAAAAAATAGAAATTTTGACTAACTATCATGTGTCATAACATTCCATTTCAAATGCATTGTAATAGTTTCAAGGAAGAGCAGAGCCTAAGGTCATTAAAACTCTGAAAACTCTGCCAGATGGTTCCAATCATAGTGATCCCTTTATTCTATTGAAATTTTCTTTATTCGTGAACATTCACATGTCACTAGCATTAATTACTTTTTAAAACTAAATATTTAAAATTATTATATATTACACAATAAAGAAGTATAATTACAAGGGTACCTTTGCTTTCTTCTCAAACATAGAATGTGTGAGAAGAACACTTCTTGTTTCTGTCAGCCTTTGTGTTACTGCACAAATGATGCACTCTGTGATAAAAACACAGTGTACAGTGATTTTAGAGGTAAACTTTAACACAGAGAAAGTTACTCTGACCATTTTAAATTCAGTTCTTTTTCACTTTCTACAAGGACAGTAGCAATTCTGTTATTCTTTTAAAGCATGTAATTGCAGGAATAGGACAGATCTGAGGGACTACTAATAAATACCTCTACTCTAAAAGAGAGTCACATGGAAATCATTACAAAAAGTGAAATATCCCCTCCTTTTGAAAACATCAAACAGAGCTTCTACAAACTCTTTAACAACTCTAACTTCTAGAGATTCAATCATTCTCTGTCCTAGCACCCATCTTTAATGTAATTGTCTAATTTTTTATTCAACTTCAACACAGAATATTTTCATTTTAAAGAGTTGTATTTTAACTCTTCCCAGGCAAATGATTCTAATTCATTCTAGATCATCTGTCACTTTGCTTGAGAAACTAATTCATAAATTAATTTAATATTCGTGTTTTGAGTGACTTAATTTTGCCAATTGCTAGGAACTATAGAACATACAAAAATTGCCTGAGAAATTAACACTCTTATGGAGGACAGTATGTATACTACATAAAAAAGCAATGAAAGATTTTTAAAAACCTGTAGAAGTCAATACAATCAATTTCTAAATATATATATTTCAGAAAAAAATCTGTAGGAAAAGTCAGAAATGTGAGAATAAACATGTTGTTAGGAATTACTGAGGCTTGTTTCTTGAAACATTTAGAACTAGAAATAATTCTTCATTAACCAGTACATAATGTATAAGTAAAAAGGAGTAAAGGATAACATTCTATGTGTGAGAAGAAAGCAGAGGTACACCTGTAAATCTGAAGAGATGAGTGATCATTTATTTCTATTGCTAAATCGGCATCTGTAGAATGTTACCGAGCAGTTGAAGTGCAGTAGGACAGCTTCAGAGAAAGGGGATTTAATATGATGAGGATGTAAAGTTTGAGTATGATCTCATAGGAAATGAAAGCTAATGGCAGAGATTTAAATGAGAAAGTCACTTCTATAGCAAGAATTTTGGCATCACTTTATAGATTTCATTTTAAATAATTTTCACATAATTACAGTTAAACTCCAGCTTTTATTAAGTTTTGGTTATGAAAAATACTCCCAAAAGGAGAAAATTAATTTCTTTTTCAATTATCCTTTTAGTGATTCTGAATGAAGTATACTTGCATAAGATGAAAGATATATGGTTCTATGACAATTAATCTAGCACATGATCTTGTAAAAAAAATTAAAGTTCAAAAACTATATAAGGAAATACAGGATAACATTTTTCTTAAAATTGACAGAAAACTTGAAAAAGTATAAGTGTGAATGGTAGTAAGCAGGAAAAGTAGAAGTATAATAAACAAAATGTATCTACAGGGGCTTCCTAAAGAGGAAGAACAGTTTCCTTCAGAAAAGTTGTACAAAGCATGCAGTAGATAAAAATTGTTTTTAATTGTCTTTGGACATTACTGCTGTGCCTCTGGGACTATGGATTTTTTATTTAGAAATTATTTTGATAGAATGATACGTTTTTAGTACTACAGACAATTTTGGAGTTTTATGTTATTTTTGCTCCTTTTGCAAAACTGTGATCACATATTTTCTGTCATTATTTTAATCAAGCAATTTATTATTCATTTAAGTATTTTAAACGACAGAAAGCACATTAACAGAAACATATTTATATAGATATAACACACATATATTGACATATTGCTAAATGTCTCAAAAGAAGCTTGTTTCTAGTGAATCCTTTCTAAAGTATCGTCCTAAGACTAGCAATATTAACCTCACTTGGAAACTATTGAATAAGAAATTCGGGGACTGCGCCCATCAATCTGTTTTTCTTTCCCTCAGGATGCTTCTAGTGGAAGTTATGAGAACAACTTAGATTAATGCAGTGTATTTGTATGTTGCTATATAAGACACTCATAGTTTTGCATCTAATGATATTTTATCTTTTTCTGAATATTTATTGTAATGTAGTTGTAACCTATTCTTCCTTTTTTTATAATAATGCATATTATCTGCTATACAAATAACTCTTTTATAGCAAATTTAGAATGACATAGCACATATTGATTCTAAAATTAAATGAACAATAACACATTAAAATAAGAAAACAAAAGTAAGGGAAATATGTAAGATACAAATTATATAAAACAATATATTTCCTATATAGACATGTATGATTCTATTTTATAGTAGCAGATAAAATTTAACTTAAGACAGCATATGTATTTTATTATTAATTTTTATTTTCTTAGAAAACAAATCTCTTCTTTTTCTAATATAAAATAAATATTAAAAAATATGTGAGTGTAAATTACCCTTTCAGAATTAACAAGAGATTATATCAAATTCCCTTTTGCTTCTCTCATCAATGAGCTGCTAGAAAGCTATCAGGATTTCTACTTCCGCTTTTTCACTCTTCAATTTTGTCTTTTAACAAAATAGAACTTCTAAGGTCTGAAAAATAGAGAACTTTTTAAAATAAAAACATATACCTATCTATGGTCTTTGACACTATACTTTTTATTTAGCTTATTTTTTTATGAATGTGAAAAAAGCTCCACCTCACATTCCCCCTACAATAGTTCTGGTTTACGATAGTTGCCAAATTGTCACTAATAGTTGTGTTTCTGTACTGTTACTGTGTATGTCTTAATACTAGAGATGCCTGAGAAACAATAAACATATTATACAGTCTACATTAATTTAACATTTGTCACTTTCCTCCATTACCGTTTTTCCTAAAGTTTCTATATTCTGTATTATCTCCCCCAGCTCTGCTCTCATAACTAGCGTATTTTCTTACAAGGGTTAAAACAGTGTGCTTAGTAGAATGCTGAAACATATAATGTAAATAATGCACATTATTTTGTATTATGTTATAAAACAAAATAAAAAATATCTTCATGCTATGAAGGAGCTTTACACACAAATACATATTATAAAAATAAAAAGTATTGTTGTGTTTGCTTTTATTCATTAAAGATGAACTGCTATCGGAAATTCCTCCTGTAAAATAATTACAAAATCCTCCAAATAGCCATTGAAAGATGTGCATTACAGGACAATGGTCTGTGATAATATTAAAACATTACGTGAGCCTTGTAACTGTCCCCCTATCCCATTACTACAAGAGGCAGTTTCCAGATTGCAAAGTAGGGAGTTGAAACCCAAAAAGAGGCCAGTGATACCTCTGATGAAAGGAAACAGAGTCAATGTTTGAAGAGATTGAGGTGGTTAGAATTTGTAGAGCAGAATACCAAAGAGGAAGCTGCAAAAAGTGGGAAATCCTGTACATCAGCAAAGCTGTCTCCTCAACACTTCAGCTGAAAGATTACTTGTACTTGTATGCAGAAAACCTCAGTGGGACTGAGAGGAACAGAAGACAATAGAGAGTGCGTGTCTGTGAGTTCACACGGGACCAAGAAGAGGTTGCAGCCCCATCAGCTAGAGGATAGACCTTGTGATACATGGGGCAGTTGTTAGAGTTCTAAATTAACTTTAGACTAAAGGCTCCTCTGTTCCTGACATAATCCTTGATTTTAAGGCTATTTATGTATCTTCCTTTTCAGTTCTTCTTAGAGTAGTACTTTATTTATTTTCAGAGTCTGTGGGGACTTCTGCATATATTGCTACAAAGGTAAATTTACTGCTAGAAAATTCAAAACACAATTCAAAAAATACCAGCAGAAATACTAAAGATTAGACAAGGCATTTTCCAAGAACTCGATGTATTAAGCCAACTAGTTTTAATTGTAATTAGCTACCGAGGAAGTAATAGAGCTGAAGCCTACATAAATATCTAAGTACCAGATAGCATGTATCTATTATGTTTTGCCCTGTTAGACATTTGAGGAAACTTCTTTTTTTTTTTCTGACTAAAATTTTTTTTTATTATACTTTAAGTTCTAGGGTACATGTGCACAACATGCAGGTTTGTTACGTATGTATACATGTGCCATGCTGGTGTGCTGCACCCATTAACTCATCATTTACATTAGGTATATCTCTCAAAACTGTCTCTCCAAATGTTGCAGCCAGGATACAGTAAAGAGAGGTGTTCAGAGGGCTTTTCAATCAATGTACTCTCCTGAATTACATGAAATAAATATGTCCAAATTCTTTCTGGAATCCACAGTTTTAAATATCTTATTAAGTGCCAGTGACAAGCTAATATACTTTCTAAATTCAGATTTGCATCATTTTTTAATGAAGTTGGGAGTTGGGAGGGTTTTTAGATTTATTTGACTATTTGGGTATATTTATCTTCAAAATATGGCAACTGAACTTATATAAAATGAACTGTAAAATTTATTCCATATTAATTAATCATAATGCTGTGTGTGCGTATTCGTGTAGAGAAAGAGAAAAACCCAGATTTTTCATTAGTTAACTTTATGGAAAGTACATCATTGTTTTCCCCAATATTAAAAACACAATAGAATTATTATAAACAACTATTGTTAAATATTTTAAATTATTCTAATAAACCATGAACAGCTAAAATATCTTGTTGGCAAGTAAACAAAAGATAAAAACAAGTAGTATGTGTTATCTTTCCCTTTTTTTAACTAAACTGAATAATTTGGCCTCTTGTTTAAGTTTACAAGTTTTTTATTTTATCATAGACGTTTTCCCTGTACCTACCATCAGGAAAAATTGTGAAATAATTTGAAATAGGCATAGTGATAAATGAGTGTTCTGGCTTCCTTCCTTACATTTTCAGGTTACTTGCTTCAATAGAAGCCTTATCATATAGCTAATGCAAATTATTCTTTCCATAGAAATGCAAATAATTACATCAGATGGTGATACAATTGGCAATTGTCTTGTGGATTTGGACAACAGTTTCTTGTTCATTTGTAAATTCGCTTCAGTGTTCATGATTGCCTGTATGTGTGCCTGAGTGTGTCTGAATTATTTGAAATAGTTGTAACGTCTCACTGGTTCTGTCATAAACTAATGAGTTAAATAATATCTCTGACATGTGTTCATTTTATATGTGTATGAGAGTTTTATCTTAGACTTTTAAAATATATTTTTAGCATTATAAGAAACTCATTTACCAATAGAAAGTAAGGGATCCTGGGTCCTGATTCTTTCCTAATTCTCTGCAGGAGAAATACTCTTTGACTCATGAATTAGTAATTTTCAGAAATTAATGGTCTTGAGTATTTATTTCTCTTATATAGATATTTGACAGAGGCGGCATGCAGTTTTTTACACAGTTACAAAAAGAACGTTCCTACTTTTGACCTCTAGTGCTTCTCAGACATTAATGTGAATGAGTCATCTTGGGATCTTGTTAAGAAGCAGACTCTCAGAATCTGCATTTCTGAAATGTTTCAACACAATGCCAATGCTTCTGCCACTGATGAATCACATTGTAGCAAGAAACAGACTATTCCTCTCTCGCTCCCTGGACATTTCTCTAGTCCTTCCACAATTCGTGAGAGTCCCAAGGGCAATAGAGATGTGTTTCTGATATAATTCATTCAAAACTCATAAGGCAATGCCTTTCCTTCAAATGTCATAACTTTATTTTAAATAAAATTTAAATAGTGTCATTATAAGCATATTTCAAAGAAGTGAGTTTTAATAGGCATTAGTTGTCTCTTTGAGATTTATTTATCATTCAGAGCTCTAATTTTATAGAAAGAGAAGTTATAATTTTAAAACAGCAAATTTAATGAACTTTTGGAATAATGCCCATTTATAAATTTAGAGTTGTCAATAATTTATAAATCCCAATAAACAATAAACACAGAAATGTGTAATACTACAATGAAACCTACACTGGAACAGGTAAAATGCTCTGATAAAGGGTAAACATACTTGGAAATAAACAACAAATGTACTTACAATAAATTATCATATACAATGAAATAATTATGGCAAATAATGAAAATATAATTGATAATTGAATTGTAAAATAAACCACTAACAAAGCTGGAGTGTATAAAATAAAATTAACATCACTTCAGATATATCACATTTCAATGAATATTTTATAAAGATAGGTTGACAGACATACATAGATATGAATATGTCATAAATACTGGCAGTCTAGACATCTAGACAATGGGGATAAAATAATAAACACACATCTCAGAAACCCTAGAAATACACTAGAAGAAAAAATGTTCACAGACAATATTAAGAAAAGTAAAAATGTTCTCTGAACTCTATGTGTAAAGTATTATGTGACTATGTATATAGAAATGAAATATTCTGTTTCTAAAAGTCAGAGATGGCCTCACAGTGGAAGCAGGGCATCAATAAGATGATAAAAAATACATGGTTTCCTTAACTGAAGATGGGCAAATATTTCCAAAAACACAGAGGCTGGAAAAAAAAAGTTTGTCATCTTTAGGAAATAAGGTGTAAGCCAATGAGCGCACATTGCCAGGCACCTGGGATGGGCTGTACTGTAGGCAGGGACTGGGGACATGCACTGAACCCTAATCAGGAAAAAGATATGCCATGATAGGAAGTTTAGACTTGAAATTCTTCATCAGGACAGTCCAATAGAACTTTCAGAAGCAACAAAAATTTCTATATCTACACTTTGCCAAATGTTTAATCCAATAGTCACATGTGGTTATTGGGTACTTGAAATGTAACTAGTTGAGCAAAGAAAATACTTTTTAAATTTTATTAATCGTATATGGCCCCCTGTAACTAACAGCTACTGTTTTGGACAGATCAGCTCTAGATCAATCATCTTACACTATAAAATGTACTCAAGAGGTACAGAAATTCTTTCCAAAGGGGCATACATGCATATCAACCAATGCCATATATATATATATATATTTTTCTTTTCTTTTCTTAAGACTGCTGATTTTCCTATCTCACTTCATAAAACAAAGAAACTTATTGTACCTAGCCCCAGGGAATAAATATTTCCACCATATTTGTTGATGTTAGAATGAGAAAATAATGTCATTTCTGTATAATTGTTTCCAACAATTTTAAATAAAATCTGATTAAATTGTACTTGATAGACAATGAAAATATACTTGTGACCGCTTTATTGATATGTTTCACCTAACAAAAAATCACCAAAGTGTGCAATTGAATGGATTTTAGTATATTTACAGAGTTGTGGCAATAATCAGCACAATTTTTAAACTTTTTGTCACTCCAAAAATAAAGCCCATGCCAGCAGTCGCATCCTATTTCATCCAATACCCCCAGCCCCAGCAAAACACCGAGATACTCTCTGTCTCTCTAAATGTTGTTACTGGCATTTCATATCAATGAAATCGTACAATACGTGATACATAAATTTTTTTTTTTTTCGAGACGTAGTCTCACTCTGTCGCCCAGGCTGAGTGCCGTGGCGCGATCTCTGCTCACTGCAAGCTCCCCTCCCGAGTTTACGCCATTCTCCTGCCTCAGCCTCCCGAGTAGCTGGGACTACAGGCGCCCACCACCACGCCCGGCTAATTTTTTGTAATTTTTTGTAGAGATGGGGTTTCACCATGTTAACCAGGATGGTCTCGATCTCCTGACCTCGTGATCTGCCCGCCTCGGCCTCCCAAAGTGCTGGGATTATAGGCGTGAGCCACCATGCCTGGCCTAATACACGATCTTTTATGACCATTGTCTTTCAGTTAGTCTACTGTTTTCAAAGTTCATCCATATTGTATCAATTATCAGTAATTCATTCCTTTTATTTGTAAGAATATTCCATATTTTATTTATTCACTTATCTTTTGATGAGCATTTGGCTTGTTTCCAATTTTTGGCTATTATTATGATACTGCTGCAAATATTTGTATACAAATTTTTGCGTGGACAAATGTTCCTATTTTCTTAGGTATATTCCTAGGAATTGCTAGGTCATGATATAACTAACTCTATGTTTAATTTTTTTGAGGAGCTGTTTAACAATTGATTAGCATATCCTTTCAAAAAATGATGTGATTTTTTAAATGTGTTCACTTTCAACAATATTGAGAGATAATCTAATTGACTAATAGGCCATTAAAATATATTTGATGGCATATCATGATGTGATTTTTGGCATAGGAGCTCAGATAAGTAATGTTGCGGGGCAAAAAGAAAACAAACATACTTATCAGCAATTAAGAGAAATAATATTTTTACAAATAAGAGTAATGCAATGACTTATTAACAAAAAAAAATCAAAATCTTAGAAAAAGAAAGTATTCTTTAACAGCTATGCAAAACCATATTGGAACATGAAGCCAAAGACATAAGATCTCCCCAGAAATCTGAAGCAGTTACTTTTACTAAGTTTCTGTACTTTACACTGTAATATAATTATTTCTATAATATCATCAATACCTTTTTAATCCTTTAACCAGGATGTAACTTAAGTCTATTGTGCAACCAAGATCATATGTGGAGTGTCATGTTTGAATTTATATGGAGCCAAGGTTTACAAATTCCTGCAGAAAAAGTGGCCTAACTTTGGAAGTAGAGAATCCCACCCTTATAGATGGTAAGGAAGGTCAATTGTAGGCAGGCTAGAAAATTTAGAAAATTATGGAGGTCTCATGAAGGACATAGTTCACCCACATTACAAGTACTGCCTTTAAAACGTGGTGGACAAGTTTCCTGGAGGGTTTCCTATCAGCCTGATAAAAGAGCTAATAATAGAGGCTTTGAAAGTTCCATATATTCACACATTTCTGTCCTTATTAAAGCTTCCGGACAGAAATTTATCTTGTGGCCTTAGAATAAATAGTTTCTGGCTCTATCTTTGCAATGCAAACTCAAGAGGTATGTGGATACTAAATTTACTGCATGAATGAAATAATAGATAAAAATGAGTCTGGCCTTTTTGTAATAAAATAATTGTTCCAAATAATTTATTGTGTCAAGGGGAATGGCATTGCTTGGAAAATTTGCCCAATCTTTGGTAAAAAACAAAAGAGATTACTGGGTGTTCTTTCAGAGTAGCTCTGGTGATCTAGCAGATGCTCTTAGTATTAACAGATTGTATAAAAATGAGCACTCTGTTGCTCATTTGTTTAAATAAATAATAAAATTAATCAGTCAACACCTACGTTGACAAAGCTATTTTAAATCTCTGCTATTTTTTAAAATGTCTAATTCCAGTTGTTCACTGTTGGCATATAAAAAAATAAATTTTATATATCGACCTTTGAATCTAAAACCTTGCTATGCTTTCTTATTACTTTCAATAGTTTCCCTGAAGATAGTTTTCTACATAGACAATCATGTCATTTGCCTGTTAAGACAGTTTTATTTCTTCATTTCCAATCTGTATTATTTTTAAACTTCTTCACTCCATTATTGATTTCCTGTTTACTTTCTGATTTGACAGAATACTTTGTATGATTTCAGTTCTTCTAACGTGTTGAGGTGTGTCAAGGCTTAGAATATGGCTTATCTTGGTGAACGTCTCATGTGAGCTTGAAAAATTTGTGTATCCTGCCCTCATTGAATGAAGTATTCACTAAATGCCATTTAGATCAACCTGATGGCTAGTGTTCAAGTTAATTATATCGTTACTGAGTATGTTCCTGCTGCATTTGTCAATTACTGATAGATGCTGAACTCTTCTACAATACTGTGACAACATTTTTAACACACACTTTTGTGCCTTTATCACTTTCCTTATCAAACACATATCTTGCTTTAGTTTATACAGTCTATACACAGAACTGTTTCTCTCATATCTAGTAGTTTTTAGCTTGTAGTGACTTTAATTTCTAGTGAAAATGCTAGAAAGTAATTTTGAATTGTTTTGTATCAGTATTCGTAGATAAAAACCATTTGTATAGTCATTATTTTTTTGTAAGGTTAGAGTAAAGGGTACACTCTTATTCTGGAATGCCCTGTTTATAGGAGAAAAACAAAACCTAATCTTTTCTAGGAACTACATGTTTCCTTAAAGTCTTAGTTTGATTATGACATATTTAGCATGAGTGACTCCATTTTGGTTTGGTCTGATCTTTTGGGGCCTAATGTATGAGCTCAGTCCAAAACAATGGCCTCCTAATTTTGTTTAAAACTTCCCTTGTTTTGGTCGTATTCTCACTTAGGGGAGAGTATGACCAAAACTTAGTGTCTTAGTGCCACTCTAAGTTACCATCATTTTGGGTTTCTGGTTTCAGCAGATCATTCACAGGTTATGGTTCCCTCATGGTCACACATTTCTTTCAGCTCTCGTCATTCCAGTTGAAGAAAGAACATCTGACATTCTAGAGATGGCTGAGCGCAAACATTTAAAACTTTCAAGAGGATACATGCACAAGGGAGACTCTTACTGTGACTATCCAGGAAGATAATACCAAGAGTTTGGAGTATGCTCCTCAGCCAGGGTCCCCATAAAATAAACCAGCTAAAATCAAATAGATCCAAGAATTAGCTAAAGGGCCTACTCGCTTTAACCAAGCAGTCTCTTCATCAGTGCCCTACAAATAAATCTTTGTAATACCCAATGTAATGTGTTTCGCCATGGACAACAAGAAGTGCCAGCAGCTGCACAGATACATCTCAGTTTACCCAGTAAGTAATCTGGAGCAATTCTATTATTTAGCATAACTTTCACAAGAGAATTTGAAGTCTGTTGTGTAACCATAGAATTTAGAGTATAATCTGCTATGCAGCCTATTATGAGGGATAAATTTCTAATCATTACTTCATTTAATCCAAACTATGGAAAAAAGGATCTAACAAATGATGCCCTTTTAGAAGAGTGAAGGCCTCCCCAAAATGTTCTTTTTTACCCTTGGTGTAGATTAAGAAGGATGGATCAATGTTCTGTTTCTGACTATGAGGCAATATACATACCATTAAAATTTCTCACCTACATTGGGACTTCATATTCCATTGATTAAGGCATGAGGTTATCCATGTATAAGGTTGACTGCAAAACTCTTCACAAATATAAATATACTCCATGAGTGCAAAAAACAGACCTCCTTTTCACTTCTATATTTCATAGAGGTATAAGCAGTGAACAAAATTAAAGATAAGAGTCTCATGATAGTAGAGAAGCCTTGATCTGTCATTTTGGGGAAAAGCTGACCACATCAAGGATGCTGTCTTCTTCTGGGGAGAAACTTCCCTGGTTAGCTTTACCTTAGTGGTTCTAATGGATGTAAAGTTTGAAAAGTGTGGAGGGAGCCTTCTGAGTTGTGAGATTATGAACCCAAGGTTCAAGGTCCTGAAATTTTACTGCAGTGTGGATAATAACGGCAGTGTTTCTCTGATGTTCTCTGAAGATCCAAGCTTGGGGTTCTAGATTGTGATGGGGTTACTTGTTCTCAGTCAGTAAACCAGAGGAAGTTTTCTTTTCCTGGTGATAATATACTGTGACATAATGATCTACTGTTATAACATCAGTGCTCTAGCATGAAAAAGCTTTTATACAACCAGAAAACATGAGTTAAAAATGACAACTGAATGAAATCCCTCTATAAATGTTTAAATGGCCCATCAAGTAGCAGAATATACCTAAAGTTTTGATTGTCTTCCCAGGAATATGTGTTTGACAGAGTAAACATTGGTCATAAACTATTTTGGCAATTTAGAAGTCACCATACTAATATATACATTTAATATGGATAATTTTATCTTTTCCATGAAGAATCATGGAATGCAGAACTTTTAATAACAAAAGCTTTAATGACTCAGGAAAATATTGGTCATAAACTATTTTAGTAATTTAGAAGTTATCACACTAATATATATACCTAATTTGGATAATTTTTTCTTTTCCATGAAGAATCATGGAATGCAGAATTTTAATAACAAAAGCTTGAAAGACTCAGGAAGGACAAGGTGGTCGTCCTTGTTCTTCATGAGTTCATATTTACTACTGAACTTATGTCCTTTTGAATACCAGTTATTTCTCCAATTTAGGTGCATAGCACTGAAAATTGATGGGTTATCATAGATAATTTTACTTAGACCTTGGAGTTCATTGAAATTGTATATATAAACAATTTCAGTATTGGGTGATTTAGCAGGAAAATCTGGCAAAGTATTTTCCTGGTATCCTATTATTTTTTGTCTTGCTTGGGTTAGCAGTTTATAAATCAGTTAATCTCTTCATTCAAGTTTTGGGAATTCTTAAAGCCCAAATAATATAATTCTAATGTGATCAAAAACTCATATGCTAGAATGTTTCTCAGGGTCTTTTCCATCCATTCATGAATGGACTTCCTCAAATACTCCACATTGTAGGATTTTGTGTGCTTGCGATGTTTTCAGAAACTGCATCTGAAAGAAGCAATTAACTGTGGAAATGACTTTAAATAGTCATAGTTAAAGACACTATGGCAAGGAAATTTGATTATTTCTGTGGTCTACAATAACTTGATCTAATAACCATAATTATGATTGATAGCATATATTCACACATATCAGAATTTTAGAAATCCCTTACAGTTTTGGAACGTATATTAATAACTTCACTAAAATATAATCTGAAGAAGGTTAAACATTATTTCTTATTTGACAATGCACCGCATGTAAATGAACATGTCGAATAATCCAGTTTACCTGTCTTTCAAATGCTTCATGGGCCCTCTGTAACATCCCAAAGTTAGAGGTCAACAAAGACTTAATTTTGAAGAGGAAATTTGATTTTGGGAAGCCTGTCAAATATGTTAAAGTCTTAAAACATTGGACCAAAATAGGATCACAAATCACCATAAAACAATAGTCATTCATTCAACCAAAGTGATAATTAAAATACTTTTTTTTTTTTTTTGAGACAGAGTCTTGCTCTGTCGCCGGGGCTGGAGTGCAGTGGCCGGATCTCAGCTCACTGCAAGCTCCGCCTCCCGGGTTCACGCCATTCTCCTGCCTCAGCCTCCCAAGTGGCTTGGATTACAGGCGCCCGCCACCTCGCCCGGCTAGTTTTTTTGTATTTTTTAGTAGAGACGGGGTTTCACCGTGTTCACCAGGATGGTCTCGATCTCCTGACCTCATGATCCGCCCGTCTCGGCCTCCCAAAGTGCTGGGATTACAGGCTTGAGCCACCGCGCCCGGCCAATTAAAATATTTTTAAAAGCAAATACTTGTAAGCTTTGATAAAGGACACTCAGTTTTCCAATCAGAAGCCTTAAGACAGCACAAAATAGCATCTATCTATTCTTCTTTCCTCTTTCTTCTTAATATTTTTGCAGTTTACTGAAAAGACAAAAATATTTTACTGTGTCTTGTTAATACTAAACAAAATTTTGTTCAAAAGAGAAAAGTAAATTTTACTGTGGTATTAGTGTATCAATACTAAAACTAATTTTAATAAAACTTTATAAATAAATTTATCAAATCTGTCATCTTTTAAAAACAAAATTTCCATAAGACTTTTGTTTTACATGTTTCCCTGACTTTCTATAGTCATTTTCATTTATTTTTTATTTCTTCAATTTGAAAACTTTAACTTCAAACCAGTTTTTAACACACACTTTTGTTCTTTTATAAATTTCTTCATCAAAAAAATATTGCTTTTGTTTATAGACTGTATACAGAATTGTTTCTTTCATATCTAGTAGTTTTTAAAATATTAGTTACCCTAATATGTAGTGAAAACCCTAGAAAGCAATTTTGAACTGTTTGATATCAGTATTTGTGGAAAAAATATTTATAATTTTTTAGAAAAATAGTTCTTCAAATTATTGTTTATCAACAGATCTATATATATTTAGCTTTTTAATACCGTATAAAAATGTTAAAGTACATAGACTTAAACTCATGTTTAATAATTAATATTTCAGTATCTTAACTTACAGATGAATTTTATGATTATTTATTACTTAACCCTTTTCCCATTTAGAAAAAAGAAGCACAGCTTGCTGGTAGCGCTCATTTAATTTTACAAAAACATGCTCCTTGAAGCTGAAGCAAACCTAACTGATTTTCAACATGACAACAAAATATAAAAACTGTTTTAGGAGTTCTTTCTAAACAGATCTAACATCAGAATCATCTGAATCATCAGAATTGTCTGTTCTGGAAAAATTGAATTCACCAAAGAATCTTTGTCTAACAACTGTTAAAGAATCATGTTAAGGTTACATGTAGTAATGTTACCTTTTCTAGGATTTGACATTTTCAGCAATTGAGAATTACTATATTTTGCACATGGAAATACCACTACTAAAAACAGAATGCTATAAAGAAAATGATGTTTTTCATTTGCAAAGTCAATATGCTTGAGAAATTTGAAAATAATAACAAAGGTGAGATATTTCATGGCAAAATTATCTCGGGGTAAATGCTGCATCTACAAGCACTACTGGTGAGTATACCTGGGGCAAATGGGGAAAAGGTTAATTTAACACAAACATAATTCTAAGATTTTAAATTACTGAAAAGAGTGTTGATGCTATGACACAGGTAGCCTTCCTAATGTCTTTCTCCAGTCATTCTACGTTTCAAGGAGCCACGTGACACCCAGGAGGACTATGAAAGTCAGGATTATAAGGACAGAAGACAGAGCTGTGAAGACTATACCTGGAGGATACAACCCCTCTTAAAATATCTAGGAGGTGAAATCGGAAAAGCAGAGAAAGAAGGGGCTAAATTTGGCTCGATTCTGGCTTATAGCTGCTGGTCTAGGCACTAAGAACATGTCTCCAGACTTCATTATGGCCACCTATCCAGAACCCTGAATTCAGCAACTGTAAAGACTTAAGTTCACAGTCAAATCAAGCGAGTATCTAATTACAATTAACTGATAATTTTGAATCCATTTCTATTTTACCAATAATTTTTAAACTAGCTTTATTTACCAGCTATCACATACATATAATATGTAGACACATACAAACACACAGAAGCAGATCTTATATCTCTCATAAAGGATTTCCATTTACCAGCTTTTAAATATATATATTTTTTTCTTTTCCCCATTCAGTCTATCAATCTTCCAGTTACCTGTTTCGTTGCCACAAGCAATTGTTAACTAGGCAAAAAATTTGCATTTCTAAAAAAGAACTTTTAGGTGGAACAAAAAAATTATATTTCATAAGCACAGAGCTAAGATTTCAGGCCTAAATATTGTATCATAATTTGCCCAAACCAAGGGGAAAAAAACTGCTAAAGTAAAAATTCGCTTAAGGCAAGATGGCCAGAAAAGCACCTTAAATAAACATATGACTTAACATGTAAATTTAAAAGAATAGTAAGATTTTTGAATACGCATTTGCAGATATCCTTAAAATTGGAGATTTCCTTAATAGATGTGAATTTCTTTTACAAAAGAGTTTCAAGATAGCCAATTAAGTTTCAGAAAGGTGTATTTTAGTTTAGTAGGGTATTCTTTTTTAACTTAGATACTGTTTCTTAGATAAAATTACTAAGTTCAGTATGGAGCCCTTCAATTAGGGACAGGAAAGCATTCTTAATGCCTGGACTCAGGATGGACATATCTATAAAAGAAGCAAGCCTATTCTGCCTGTGAGCCTACCTTTTATAGACACCTTCTCTAGGATAGCTTTCTTTCCACCTTTGGGGTGGGATACCAACTAAGCCAAAAGGTAGCAGTTTTGATTTTTCTTATCAATTAGTTGCTTAAGCTTTTTATTTGCTGTTCAAAAAGTCTTTAAATAAAATAAAATACTCAGAAAAAAATGAAATGTGTTTTGAAACTTCTGCATATCAATACAAATCCCTGGAAGAGAATACTTTGGGAGTCTTCATTTTCAAATGTACTTCTTCAGTGCAGTGTTGTTTATTTGGAATGCTCCATTGTAACTTTATATTTCAGTAAGATTTTACTGTTTCTGTAAGACTTGCTGCTTCTGGGGCCTAATAATTATGCATGCATAAGCTAGAAGGAATTAGATCTTCAGAAACTATGCTTTCCATTTTTACTTCAAACATTGGCTTTGTCTCTCGGGTTCTCTTGATCAACTTAGCCAACGATATTTTTTTCCTTACCTACGTGATATGGTTTGGCTGTGTCCCCACCCAAATCTCAACTTGAATTTTAGCTCCCAGAATTCCCATGAGTTGTGGGAGGGATCCAGGGGGAGGTAATTGAATCATGGGGGCCCGTATTTCCCATGCTTTTCTCAAGATAGTGCATTAGTCTCAGAAGATCTGATGAGTTTATCAAGGGTTCCCCTTTTGCTTTTTACTCATTTTTCTCTTGCTGCCAACGTGTAAGAGGTGTTTTTCACTTCTTGCCGTGATTCTGAGGCCTTCCCAGTCATGTGGAAATATAGGTCCAATTAAACCTCTTTTTCTTCCCAGTTTCCAATATGTCCTTACCAGCATCATGAAAACAGACTAATACACTAAGCATGCAAGAAAAATAAACAAATGGATAGAATACAAAAATTCCTGCAAAATTTCAAAAGATAATACGTATACCGCCTGCAATATTTTAACTTACTGCCATTTTATTTCTGACCCATTCAGATATAAGAGACCTCTAACTGAATCCAAGCTAATTAATTATCAGATCCAGTCCAATCCTGAGCCCAGTCCTATTTCTGTCATTACTTCCAAACCCAATTTGGATCAGAGATTTGCTCAAAGAAACTCGGAGAGCTCAAAACACAAATCTGTGAAGCTTCAGAATCCAACAGAGCACTTACCACAATCCTCAGTTGCTCGGAGAAAACAATGGACACAGTGGGCCTGATGGGTACCTCATCACTTGGCACTCTTGAGGGTTGCTAAAAGCTCTACCTCGTATCCCACTTCTGATACCACCTGTTAAAACAAACAAACAAACAAACAAACAAAAACTGTAGCTGAATTAAATTTAAAAGAACTTAATTGAGCAAAGAGAAATTTGTGAATTGGGCAGTCTCCCAAGTCAGAATAGGCTCAGAGACTACAGCACAACCACACGATGGAAAAAGATTTATGGACAGAAAAAGGAAAGTGAGGTACAGAAAACAGAAGTGAGGTACAGAAACAGCTGGATTGGTTACAACTCAGCATTTGCCTTATTTGAGCATAGTTTGAACAGTTGGCCACCTTTGGCCAAATCTCAGTGATTGGCACAACATAGTCTATCGTCTGCTTATACCTCCATTGAGGTTATAGTTCATGATGTAAAGAGAAACCTTAGGCAAAACTCAAAATATGTAAGCAGGCAGCTTTAGGCTAAACTTGATTTAACAAGTGATATGTCTATTACTCCTTTCAGTTCTATCAGTTTTTGTTTTCTCACGTATTTTGCTGCTATGTTGTTAGTTGTACATACATTAGGAATTATTACATCTTGTTGAAGAATTGACTCCTTTTATCATTATATAATGTACTTCTTTAGTCCTGATAATCTCACTCCTTCTGAAATCTGTCTTTGATATAGCTCCTCCAGCTTCACTTAGTATTACTAAAGTATACTTTTCTCCATTCCTTTACTTTTAACCTCTTTAAGTCTTCACATTAAGTGGATTTCTTGTGGGTGACATATAGTTGCCCAGTTATTTAATCAATTCTGACAATCCCTGTCTTCAAATAGTTGTATTTATGCCACTCACATTTAAAATAAACTTTAAATATTTGGATAAATACCATTTCTAACAGTTTTATATTTGTTGTATTTGTTACCCTTTTTTTCTCTTTTACCCTTTTTTCTCTTCTCTTTTCTGCCTTGTTTACACTTAATTGATCTTTTTTTATGCTAAATTAAGATATCTTCTCCCTTAGAGTTTAGTTTAATTTTTTTCTATTATTTTTAGTAGATATCCTAGAATTCACAATATATATTTTTCATTTCAACTAACAGTATACTGCTCCAAATACCTCTGTGTATCTTTTATGCAAGTACCTTACTATAGAATACTTCTAATTCTTTCCTCTCATTCCTGTCATATTGCTGTAATTCATTTCACATGTCTTTTTGAAATAATAATTTAATAGTTATTTATTGCTTTTAACAAATAATTATGTTTCAGATAAGTTATAAATATGAAAATACTTAAATATTTTCTTTTTATTTATTCTCTGATGCTCTTCCTCTCTTTATTAGATCCAAGTTTCAGACCTACATAGTTTTCATCGTGCCTGCAGAACTTATTTTAAGCCTGTAGATGAGATCTACTAGCAATAAATTCTCTTTGCAGTCTAGTTTGGGATTTTCTATTAACCCATTTTCAAGTTCACTGATTCTTAGCATATCAAGTCTAATAATGAGCACATACATCTAAAACATTCTTTGTTTCTGCTACTGTGTTTTTTTTTCATTTCTAGCATTTTATTTTATTATTTCTTAAGAATATTTATATCTATGCTTACATTATCTGTTTTTACATGCTGTCTACTTTTCTCCAATATAGTCCTTAACATACTAATTGTAACTTTCTAAATACCCTGTCTCATATCTGAATTCTGTGTCATAATTGAGTCGAGTTCTTGTGACTTCTTTATATCTTTAGCTTATGTTTTATTTTTTTCTCATTTTTGACATGCCTTTCACATGCTGTATTACCCATACATATGGGTAATAGGGACTGAGATAGATTGTGAATATCAGGATTTATGTTAATCTGGCTGTGGGTTGTTCTGTACTTAATGTTTGTTGTGGCTATAGGCGCCAGAGGCTTCAAGTTCTATAGTGTGTTTGTTCTTGTCAACATTTTTGTCTTTGGGCTTCCTTTTGTACCTCTCCTCATAGAAAGAGTCTGAATCTTACAGTTCTTTAAGCTGTTATACTGGAGCCCTGTTCATGTGGTATTAAGTTTGGGGGATGAAATGCATTCTAAAATCATCTGAATAAATCTGTCTTTCATTGTGCCTGTGTCTTGAGCTTGTGACTTTCTCAAGTATTGGTGCGAAGGTATTGTATTATTTTCTCCCAACCCCCTATTCTTTTCAATGGCTGCAGCTTTCTTGATTTATTTTCTTGAAGAAAGACCTGACCACTATGCATTATGATTTTATTCCTTTGGGAAGGAATCCCCTTCCCAATTGGGAATAGGTGTCAAAACTAAGCTCTGGTAGAGTCTTATTTTCCAGAGAGTAGGAATTTCTCTGTGGAAAAGGTTCTTCATCTGTATTTCAATGGATATTCTTCCTGACAAGCATAATGACTACTTTAAAGACCCCCAAAAGGTTTTGTAGATACCTTTTAAGTTCTTAAAAAACTGAAGGAAATGTCCATTGTTCAGTTTTCAACATCACATAAAAATTAACAATTTAGTATAAGTTCTCACACATGCCTCATATAAGACTTTGAGCTCCTCAAGGCCACAGATTTTCTTGTTTTTCTTTTTCATTGTCACACAACTAGTACCTATCATAGTGCTTGGTATAGAACTCATGCTTCATAAATTTTTTTCTGAGCCATACTAATAAATAAGCATCTGATTTATTTTATGATGCTTTGGCAAGTAAATATCTATATTTGGTCACATATAGTATAGTAGAATGCAATAAGAATAAACACAAAAACTAAAGGAGCAGAAAGAAAGGTTTAAGTATTGAAAAAAAAAGTTTTAAGTACTGAAAGGGTTCATTCCGTATCTTATTGATGTGAAAGTCAACATTTCTTTATATAAAAATATGTCTGTCTACGAAATCTACCAAAATTACAGAATAAAGATAAAATTCCAGGGATTCTCAAGATTATTAAAAATGTAAATCATGTTGAATTTGGTCTTTAGTGGCATTTTGGCAGATTACTATTATTTATTAAACATCGCAACCTCTTAATGTTCTTTATAAGATTAAATTTTTTCTTAAATGTAATTGCAAAATTAAACAGGTCATTTATTAAAATTATATATTATAACACTGTAGTAGAACTTGTCACACTTTTAATACAGGCCACTATAGCTAACTAATAATCTTAATATGCAAGACCAATAATTAAAGAATATATGTATACATATATAATACATTGCTAAAATAAGCTTTGGCTTATAGATTTGCTATCTGGACTATCAAACAAAGTGCCAGAGTGCCATCTCCTGGAAAGTATGATGATCCAAAAGAGGAGGTGTGACTGAATATGAATTATTTAGTTAATAGGTAATTCAGTTTAATCAAACAATGAGGAAGTTTAAAGAGAAGGATAAGCTTGTAGATTTCTCTTCTGAGGATAATAACTGTGTTTTAATATAGAGTAATAGAATATTAAATATTTTACTCATATATGTAACATTATTATTTCTTTACCTTTCAGAAGGTTACATCAATGTTAATATTCAGGGCATGTGCTGAGGTTACAAAACACATAAGATAAATCATCTCAGTTCAGGAAATTAACTTCCCGTTTAAAAATCAGTTAGGACTCTCACTTTAGAGGGGCCCCTCACTCATTTTCCTGATCTGATGACCATTATTTAAAAAAATGTTAAAATATGAGTGGCTATACAAGATATTCAAGTCATTTAGTGAAAGACTGTAAGTTTATTGAGAATACATTTCTGTACCTCCATATCCATCCCGACCTTAAACTCTCTTTTCTTTATTTTTTTCATGTATAACAAAAAAACTTCAATGGTTTAAATTTATTTTAGCATATTTCCTATTAGAAAAATTATTGAGCTAGTGAGTCCCCTATGCTCAAAATTTAACACATTTCATCTTAAATTTCTTTTTTTTTCTTTTTAAACTTTTATTTTAGGTTCAGGGAAACGTGAAGGTTACTTTTTTTATACAAACTTTATGTTCTAGGGTACATGTGCACAACGTGCAGGTTTGTCACATATGTATACATGTGCCATGTTGGTGTACCGCACCCATTAACTCATCATTTACTTTAGGTATATCTCCTAATGCTATCCCTTCCCCCTCCCCACCCTGCAGCAGGCTCTGGGGTGTGATGTTGCCCTTCCTGTGTCCAAGTGTTCTCATCGCACAATTCCCACCTATGAGTGAGAACATGTGGTGTTTGGTTTTCTGTTCTTGCGATAGTTTGCTGAGAATGATGGTTTCCAGCTGCATCTATGTCCCTACAAAGGACA
>NW_012114744.1:4405216-4405598 GCF_000951035.1 Colobus angolensis palliatus | reverse complement strand
TTCTAGTTCTAGATCCTTGAGGAATCACCACGCTGTTTTCCACAATGGTTGAACTAGGTAGAGTGCCACCAACAATGTAAAAGTGTTCCCATCTCTCCACAACCTCTCCAGCACCTGTTGTTTCCTGACTTTTTAATGATTGCCATTCTAACTGGTGTGAGATGGTATCTCCTTCTGGTTTTGATTTGCATTTCTCTGATGCCGAGTGATGATGAGCATTTTTTTCATCTGTCTGGTGTCTGCAATAAATGTCTTCTTTTGAAAAGTGTCTGTTCATATTCTTTGCCCTCTTTTTGATGGAGTTGTTTGTCTTTTTTTCTTGTAAATTTGTTTGAGTTCTTTGTAGGTTCTGGAAATTAGCCCTTTGTCAGATGAGTAGATT
>NW_012114744.1:4387459-4403456 GCF_000951035.1 Colobus angolensis palliatus | reverse complement strand
AAATTGGATAAAGAGTCAAGACCCATCAGTTTGCTGTACTCAGGAGACCCATCTCACATGCAGAGACACACATGACACACATAGGCTCAAAATAAAGGGATGGAGGAAGATTTACTAAGCAAATGGAAAACACAAAAAGGCAGGGATTGCAATCCTAGTCTCTGATAAAACAGACTTTAAACCAACAAAGATCAAGAGACAAAGAAGGCCATTACATAGTGGTAAAGGGATCAATTCAACAAAAAGAGCTAACTGTCCTAAATATATATGCACCCAATACAGGAGCACCCAGATTCATAAATCAAGTCCTTAGAGACTTACAAAGGGACTTAGACTCCCACACAATAATAATGGGAGACTTTAACACCCCAATGTCAACATTAGACAGCTCATCTTAAATTCTATTAATGGAATTATTATTTATAAATACATTGTATTTTTTACTTTTCTTTTCATGTTTGTATGATTTTAGTTATTTTCTGTTAAATTTCTAAATATTTTAAACTATTTTCAAAAATACTTTCTTGAACTATTAACAAACACATAAAAAATTTTGTCTCACAAATTACTATTAGGTTTCATGCTCATTTATTTTTTAATAGTCAGGATATTACTCATACTATTCTTATGACATTTTTGTAATATTACATGGGAAATATTATTTTAAAAGATGTAACTTAAACTTACCAAAATATCATATTAATAAGATTTATTGATTCACTATGAGTTACTAGTTGACACTCTATAAAGCTACAAATAAATATACTGTAAAAATACAATAAAATACATTGTAAAATAAAAATTAGCCCTATTTTCAACCTAAATTATCCAGCAAACAACCATAAATGTCAAAACTACTCTCTTATTAGCTTTTTTTATATATACCAGTTTCTATGTTGAGAAACTTTCCACGGCAGTGATTACCATGTAAGAATTAGTGGAATTTAATGTTTTTTAAGTTTTCAATCTTTCTTTAAAACTTTATCAAATTCATTGTAAAATTATACACAACATACTGCATCCATTTAAAGTAGGCAATTCAATCAGTTTTGACAGCTGTGTACACCATTGTAACCATCAGCAAATTGGCAATAGAGAACAGCTCTCCAATCCCAGTCTATCACTTGCTTTAGGCAACAATTACCGGCAATTTTATCATCATAATTCTTTGCATTTTTATATAAATGTAAGCTTGCAATATGTAATCTTTTTTCTCGGTTCTTTTATTCAACATGTTAATTCTGAAACTCCCCTATGTGTTTGCATTTACCAAGAAAGTCTGTTATTTTTATTGTTTATTTATTTACTGTTAACAAAATTTTCCACTAATTTTAGACTTGGATGATATAGCTGCTGTAAATAGTAGTATATATATCAGTTTTCACTTTTTCTTGGATAAATATCCAGGGGTACAATGGATGTATCATACAGTAAATTTACGTTTAATGTAACTGCAAAGTCTCTCTTGTATATATCAACAAAAAGACCCTTCTTTTCCCCCATGAACTCTCATGGCCTGCCATATGTATCTGATTTCTGGAAATAATCATATCGTCTTGTGTATTTCTTACATGTACACATGCTTTCTTTACTCTACATAAACTCTACTGCTAGAAACCACAGGAAGACAGAGACTTTTTCTCATTTTTCCATTTTCAAATACAATACTCTCTCCATCAAAGAAGGTGTTTAACAAATACGCATTTCAAAAATGAGAAATCTAATTTGAATACAGAAACCTTTTCATATACTTCACTTTGGTCCCACTCCCCTCGACATGAGGTACTCACCAGTCTACCTCCTGCTATCTTCAATACCTATTAGTATTGTTTTAAAAGATAATTCAGTATTGCTTTTAAGGACATGTGAATGGTAAGAGTACGGTCACGTTGTTTTTCCTATGAGAGAAATGAGATTATGACATGTGATTAAATCACAGGAGTATTAAAAGCCTGTAGAGACACAGGTGTTAAAACAAATAAACTTGATACTTGGAGAAAACCTCTTAAATGCCTATTTGAAATGACTGGTATGTAGCGGATTTAGTTCTAAGTGAGACAGGAATGAAGTTTAAAAAGGGGTCCTTGCCTGGCATAAATGATCAGTGAACTTCAACATTGATTATTCTTACTGCCTTCTTTGAAAATCAAGATTGCTTGCTGACCAACTAGACAAAGGTAAGAAGACAAGAACTTAGCCACCAGAAATGAGATTAAATATGATTTCATGAATGTGAAATACCTTTTAAAAAGTCAATGTGCTAATTAAAAGTGCTCTTGGACATGAATAAGACAGATATCTCAGCAATATTTATAGATACAATCACTGCTTTAGACAAGCCAAATGATACATCCCATACACTAAGAACTTTCCTCATCAGACATGAAGATACAGTAATTATCCACCTCCTTTAGAAAATGTATTCTTCATGCTTGATAGAAATATTCTGAATCCACAAGAGCATTTTAAAGGTCTTTTGAGAGAAAAGATACTACCATAAAAATGTACTATGGCTTGAAGAGTGACAGCACAGGGACACAATCATTGGCTACAAATATTTTAATCATAAAATTAATTTAAAAATGAATTCAGTTTTACTGTTTTAAATAGCCCTTTGTTTTAAATTATTTTACTGGAATGATTAAAAATCAGTTGAAAATTGTTGAAAGTTGTGTCAAAGTATGTTAAATTTAGAAGTTAAATAGGTAATTACATATGGAATATAAATATGTACTACAGAGGTGACATTTAGAAGTTAAATAGGTAATTTCATATGGAATATTAAATATGTACTACAGAGGTGACATTATCAAAAAGAAATAGATAACTGATTTTAAAAGATTATTGCTAAGAAAAAAATGAGAGAAAAATGATCAATCTGTAAATTCAATATTTCATAGCATTGATTTAGATTAAGGTAAATAATTTTAAAAGGCAAATTTTCCTGTAATATTTTAATGTCTCAATTTTAATCTATCAATCATTTACATCTTACTGTACATTAGCTCTACTACAGATAACCTTACTCTTTATTGTATTTACATTTTTTCTTCTATTCCATCGAAACTTACACATTTCTAAGGAGCATGTCCTGGTTTGAAATGTACACCAATCCCTAACTAAATAAAATTATGAAGCTTTCAGGTTTACCTCTTGACAAGAGTCCTACTCCCATTGGAAAAATCACACCAATCACTATACACCATTTGTGTTCAAGTTTAAAGCCAAAACGAATAAAGCCTAGGGGATATCAGTTCAAAGTCTGATCTGAATAACTCCTAACTATGTGATCTTTGATAAATTACTTAGCCTTTTGTATATTGATACATAACAATCATACATATCTGGGGGGCACATGTAATAATATATTTTGATATATAACATATTTTTGATATATAATATAATATTTTGATACATGCATATGTGTAATGATTAAATCAGGGTGATTACAATATTCATTACTTCAAACACTATTTCTTTGTGTTAGTAACATTCCTAATCTTCTAGCAATTTTGAAATGTGCAATAAATTATTGTTAATTATTGTCATGCTACTGTGGTATCCGTAAATATAATTTATTGTATATTATACAGTATCAAACACTAGAGCTTAATCTTTCTAATCTTATTTTTGCACCTGTTAACCAGTCTCTCTTCATCCCCCCACCCGCTTACCCTTTCCAGTTTCTGGTAACCATCAGTCTACTATCCCCTTTCACGAGAGCAATGTTTTTAGCCTCCACATATGAGTATGGACGTATGATACTTGTCTTTCTGTGTCTGGTTTATTTCACTTAACATGATATCCTTCAGTTTTATCCATGTTGCTGCAAATGGATTTTGAGCCAGGGTTTCTATATTTGTAAAATGAGATCAGTAAGGATCAAGCTTCCTCCAAGATTTATGTAATCAATTTGAGGCTTAAAGACATAGTTAGAGACACACTTTTGTGAATTGCTTTGAAAAAAGTGTGGTGGGTGAAGCAACACAGCATGTCATATACTGTTTGGACAGTCTCATCAGTTTGCCTCTGCAAATTAAATTGAGTGGCAGCCCCTGGACACAGTATGCAGAAGTACTCTTGGAAATCCTTATGGATTATCTAGATTTTCACGTATTTAAATCATGTATCTTAATTTCTTCATTACGACTTTTTCCCATCTAATTAAAATATAAACTATTGTGATAGTTCTGTCTTTTCTCCTTTATTTAATTTAAAATAAACTTGACATATCTCTCCATTGTTCCTATTTTTGGTTTAAGTCACAAAATATTGACCTTCACAATCATGTTAGCCCATTAGGATCAGAGTATATTGAAAATCAACGGGGTTGTAATGCCAAAATATAAATACATAAATATATATGTAGATTGTTTCTCTTAATTGAGACACAACTAGTAAATAATAAGATTGAACTATTAAATTAATTAATAGGGGCAATTCGGTGTCTCTTAATATCTACATATAGTCATTAATGTACAACTGGACATGTTTATCCAGCATGTAAATTTTGCTATGTGCTTAACAAGTGTAAGACACAATAGGTACTTGATATATATAAAGTTTAATAAAGTTTTTTAACTTTTAGGAGCCTGTAACATGACAGAATAAATGGAGATCTCAATAAATAATAAAAAATAAATAAGAATAGAGAAAGATCAGTGTTATAAAGTGAAATGCATAAGAAAAATGCTCCCATAAATCTCAGAGACAAACCACATGCAATAAATCAAGTCAAAAATCTGAAAGAAAATTACAGAAGAGGACATTTTTTGAGACCCTTGATTACACATTTAAGTTAGGTTTTATGCACTAGGTAATAAGAAAAATTCAAAAGATTCAGCAAACAAGGATAAAATGGTCAAAACTGTACATTAAATCATTAGTCTTCTTAAACAATGAAGTTGATTCTGATCTGAGAGAGGAGACAGGAGTAGAGATCAAACACAAGGGGATAATTAGAGGTTTGTCGGAATGAGAAGCAATTATGGACTTATTTGATGGTAGAGCAATGCAAATCAATAGAAAAAGATATATTTGAGAGATGATAGGAAGGTAAAATTGAGAAGTTTTGAAAAGTAACTATATACTAGCTATTAACAAAACCTTAATTTTATAATAAAAATTAATTATGAAAATATTAAATAGTGAAATTATACCCTTAAAAGGGCAAGGTGGTTGCAGACACTTACAGAAACTAAGCTAAGTGACTCTCAAGGAAGGAGTACATTCTTGTAAAGTGATTTTAGGATTGCATTTACTTTCAGGAATTCTAGATAGAGGATTCTTTGTAAATATTGTTTTAATTTTTAATTTTTATGGGTAGATAGTAGATTTATATAATTTCAGAGTAAATAAGATATTTTGGTACAGGTGTGCAATGCATAATAATCACATCATGAAAAATTATGTATTCATCCCCTTCAAGCTTTATCCTTTTTGTTACAATCCAATTACACCTTTTTAGTTATTTGCAAATGTACAGTTAAATTATAATTGACTATAGTTACCCTGTTGTGCTATTAAATACCAGGTCTTATGCTTTCTAACTATTTTTTGTACCCACTAACCTTCCCCATCTCGCCCCTGCCCCCATCCCACTACCCTTCCTAGCCTCTGGTGACTATCCTTCAATTCTCTATCTCTATGAGCTCAATCGTGTCGATGTTTGGATGCACAAATAAATGAGAACATGCAATGTTTATATTTCTGTGTCTGGTTTATTTTACTTAACATCATGACCTCCAGTTCCATCCATCTTGTTGCAAATGATCAAATCTTATTTTTTTAATGGCCGAATAGTACTTCATCCTGTACAAGTAGTACAATTCTATTGATCCATTCATCTGTTGATGGACACTTAGATTGCTTCCAAATCTTGGCTAACGTGAATAGTGATGGAACAAACATGGGAGTGCAGGTATATCTTCTCTATGTTGATTTCCATTATTTGAGGTATATACCCAGCAGTAGGATTGCTGGATCATTTATTAGCATTTTTTTTGTTCTTTGAGGAACCTCCAAACCATTCCCCATCATGGTTGTACTAATTTTCCTTCCCACCCACAGAGTATGAGGGTTCTCTTTTCCCCATATCCTTGCCAGCATTTGTTATTGTCTGTCTTTGGGTATAAGGCATTTTATCTGTGGTAAGATGATATTTCAGACAATTCTTATACACTCAAAAATGACCAGCATCAATCTAGAATTTCCTAATTATTTTCCTGATATTCTAAATTTCATAAGCCTCAAATTTAGCTTTTCATTTCCCTGCGATCTGTTCTTATGTCTGCGCTCTCTAGCCCAGTTAATGGCTTCACTATAAATCTGCTTCCCACACACATAGACAAATAATAATGATAATAATAATAAAACTTCTTGTAATGAGTGATGATTATTACAGTGTTCCCTTGGACTTTGTTTTCCCCCTTTTAAATAACTCTGAAGGGTTTGAAATTTACCATACTTTCAAGATAACTGAAGTCATGTTTCACACAAACCTTCATGTCAACAGGAGACATTAGACTTCTGAGTTAGAGGGAAGAATTGTGTTTCTTATATCGTGGGAAGCAGCATGAGCTTCATGTTCACATTTTTGGCCCTTGCCTTTCCAACATAACAGAGGCCACATGGAGTGGCCCAGCTGAAAACTGCACATATAGTGAGTTTGTATCACAGCTGAGAAACTCCAAACTTAGAAAATCCATTATCTTTATTATTATGGTCAGGAATCGTATTTTCCCTCTTCCCTGAAGGGAAATCTTCTGTTTTCCAGAGCTGCTTGTTATACAAACACCCTGGACAAGATAGTTCAGAAAGCTGATACATACAGAAATGCTATGGAGAATCACCTCCCAATACTCATTACCTGTCACATCTGGCTTCCAATCTTACCCCCAAACCCTTGGGAGCCACCATTCTACCCTCTGTTTCTGTGAGTTGAACTCTTTTTAGATTCCACAAGTATGTGAGATTATACAGTTTGCCTTTCTCTGTCTGGGTTATTTCGCTTAACCTAATGTCCTCCAGGTTCATCCATGCTGTCACAAATGGCAGGACATTATTTCTTGTCTATGACTGAATAAAATTCCATTGCAAATATATATTTATAAATACCTATGTCTGGATGTACCTCCAATTATCTGTTGATGGACACTTAGGTTGTTCAGATATCTTTGCTAATGTGAATAATGCTGAAATAAACAGGAGGTACAGATATCTCTTTGATATATGAATTTTATTTTCTTTGGATATATGCCAAGAAATGAGATTGATCATATGTTCCTTTATTTTTATTTTTATTTATTTATTTATTTTTTTTTTGAGGAAACTCCAAACTGTTTTCTGAAGTTGGGAGAGGTGGTATATCACTGTGGTTTTGATTTGTATTTCCCTGATGGTTAGTGATATTGAGTACTTTTTCATAGTATTGGCCATTTGTATGTCTTTTTTGAAAAATGTTGATTTACGTGCCACATCCATTTTCAATTAGTTTATTTGTGGGGATTTTGCCATTGAGTTGCATGTATTTCTTGTATATTTTGGATATTAACCCCTTAGCAGATATTTAGGAATGCTCGGCACAACATTCTGTATCTTTTTTTTTCTCAGATAACATGCAGTATAAACATTCTCTTCCATCTCAATTACATATTACTAATAAATATATTTTTAAGAGTTGCATATTATTACTTTGTATTGAAATGACATACTTTAATCATTACCAGGTGTGGAATATCTAAGTTATTTCTGTGTTTTCCTCATTATAAATAGTGTTGCAATTCCTTTGTATATCTCTTTATATAGATTCCTGAAATAGAATTACAGGATGAAATAATGAGAGCACTTAGGATATTGATGTACATTTCAAAATTTCTTTCAAATTATCCTGAAGGGTTCTAATTTAAACTCCTACCAGCAGTAGATATGCAACCATCTTAACACAACTCCATCAGTATTTTTTTAAAATATTTTTAATTCAATAAGTGTAAAATGTCATACTGTTGTTTCTTATATTGTATTATTCTCTTTACTCTTATTACATTTGTAGTTAAACTTTAGTATATTTATTGATAATATATCTATTTTTGTAACTTTTTAAAATTGTCTTTACCGCCTCTGTATTAGTATGCAGGTTGTTTCCTCCTATTGATTTATAAACTTTATATACTAAAAATATTAATTTTTGAGGCACATTGCTTTGCAATTTTATGTATTTACAACTATGTCTTTTACCTTTTGTGATATAAAGAAATAAATACATATTTAGAAACTAGTTCATTAGCCACCACTAAAGAGTCATCTGTGTTACTGCAAGTTTACATTTGTTTTATTCACTTGAAGTATACTCTTTTACATGAGTCTGATTCCAAATATTTTTACTAGGATAATACCTTTTGTGGGAGGGAGCTGTGAGTCCAGATAATTTTTTCAAGTTTCCCATATCATTTATTAAATAAAATTACCACTCCATTGTAATTATTATATGATTCTATGTGATTCTTCCTTTTGTTTTCAGTAATTTCCTACACATAGCTCCCACAAATTAATTTCATTTGTTTTTTGACTGAGTCTCACTCTGTCTCCCAGGCTGGAGTGCAGTGGCTCACTACAACCTCTGCCTCCCAGGTTCAAGGGATTCTCCTGCCTCAGCCTCCTGAGTAGCTGGGACTACAGGCTGTGCCACCACACCCAGCTGATTGTTTTGTATTTTTAGTAGAGATCGGGTTTTGCCATGTTAGTCAGGCTGGTCTCAAACTCCTGACCTCAGATGATCTGCCCAGCCTTCCAAAGTGTTGGCATTAAAGGAGTGAGCCACCATGCCTGGCCACAAATTAATTTTTTATACACACCAGACACTATCTCAGAACTCTCTCATTAGATTGTTCATTCAGTCCTACATGTATTCAACAACATATGTTTTCTTTATAATATTTTATGCTTTTATTAAGACAAGTTTCCACTTATTGCAATCTTTTCAAAAATTTGTATAACATTTGTCCCTTAATTTTTAAAATAATCATTTTGGTGACAGCCTATATTTTCTCTTGGGAAGGAATATTAACCTAAAACACCACAGAATCCCCAGGTGCTATATTTTTATGCATGAAAATATAGTTCTTCCTCCAGAGACCATATTTAAATCAATAAGCCATCTGTGCCTGATATGAGAGGCCTGTTTAAAGATGCTGTAATGAATCATGTCTGAGGCTGGAGCAGGGAATATGGAGCCATTTAAGAAATTTTTTATTGAATATGGGGTTAATGTACACAAAGAAGCCCCTCTTGTAATGATGTAATATGAAATTACAATGGAAGTTTCTAATATAATAAAATGCTGGACAAAAAAGACACAGTATATACAGTAAGATCTTTTAATAACCTCAATGTTTAATAGTTGCCAGTGGAAGCTTTGAAGAGCTGACCTTTTTGGAGCTCTGGACATGATGGAATCTTCACAAACTGAGACATGTCAAGGCTTTGAGCTCCCCTCCCAAAGTTAAAAGCAGTTTAGCCTCAAGCTCAAAAGATGATAACCAGATTGAATGCCAATCACATTTTATTTTGACTTTTAGAAAAATTCCACCAAGATGAACCATAAAAATAAATAGAAATGGGATTTATGATAGTTTCTAGGAGGTGCCTTGGGCCAACTTTCAAGATCAATGAATGTGTTTTTACTCTAATGCTTAGAATGACTCCATTATATACCTTGGAGTAAATAGCTTATCTGATGTTATTCTTTTGGAAAATGCAATAAATGGAATTTTCTTCATCAAAACTAAGTGTCTATTATTAGAATCAAGTTAAAGTTATGGATTCTTCTACATAAAGTTGTTATAAATCCTGAAATAGATTTTTTACTGAATTGTGTAGGTCACAGAGGACTTCTTTCTGGAAATATCATATATCTGTTTCTCCACTGGAGCATAATATCTAGAAATAAACTTTCACGAACCAGAAGGAAATGATAGAGGCTACATAATCTAACAAAGGAATAGTAAATTGCAGCAGTTTAGAATCACTCAAAGGAGAACAAAAAACAAAAGTCACAATCCATTTTCATTTGACAAAAGATTTCTAAAATGCTTATAAGCTCAATGAAAAAGGCCAAACTTAGAGAAAAATAATTCTAGGGGCATAGAATTAAAATCAACACTTATTCATATATGATTGTTAACACACATGTATTACGACCACACTGTTTGCTACTAGTGCATGTTAGCATAAAAATCAAATACACTGTTCTATATATCACATATGTTAACTTAGTATGAAATAGATTTGGTATTCGTTATAGATTATTAAATCATTGGCAAGAAGATATCAATGATACATTTATAAATGTATCAATGATACATTTATAAATCCATTCACTTATAATAGAGGAAATTACTAATATAATGCCTTATTGCAAACAATTGTGAAAATCTCAGGGTTTCACTGGAAATAAAATGTATTAAATAAATACATTCACTGTTTAATAAACATGCATTTTGTACCACTATGCTCCCAGACGCTGTTCCGGTCCTACCGATGAAAACATCCATGAGAATTTGTCTTAAAAAGACCTCACAGTCCAGGATAGACTGATGGTGAAGATTATACTACTGAGAGACAAAATTCTTTAATTTTCAAATGCATTAGGAATATTTATTTGCAAAAGTGAAATTATCCTTGATTACCTCAAAATCATAATACTGAAAACTGAAAGCAACACGAAAGGTCACTTGACATAGAAAAAAACTGACAGATCACATAATGAGTTGGAGATATGCAAATAGTATGTGGTCCATCAGACTAGACTTGTATTCTTTTAACCATTCCTTCTGGAGGCTCCTAAGGTCCAGTCAGTAGAGCATGTCCAGCTAATTCCAAACAGTATGTTTTGTCTCAGTCGTGAAAATGAACCTTTCAGACATTTCATGGTAAACTTTTTATCAACATTAAAATTTTGTTTGTACTAACATTGAAATTCGTTGTTACTAATATTGAAAATATAGGCCAGTTGGTGTGGCTCACACCTACAATCCCAGCATTTCATGAGGCAGAGGCAGAAGGATCACTTGAGCTCTGGAGTTTGAGATCAGCCTGGAGAATATAGGGAGACCTTGTCTCTGTAAAAAATTTTAAAATTCGCCAGGCATGATTGTGCACACCTGTACTCCCAGCTACTGGGGAAGCTGATGTGAGAGGGTCACTTGAGCCTAGGAGGCAGATGTTGCAGTAAGCTATCGATATTGTGTCATTGCAATCCAGCCTGGGCTACAGAGTGAGACCCTGTTTCACAAAACAAGAAAGTGTATGCTGTCATACTATAATAAAAAATATTAAGCAAACCACCACTTAATGTAGAAGAGCATAGTATTATAGAAGCGGATACAACTTTCTGTAAACAAAAATAATAAGAGGCAAATGTAGAGAAATAGTTTTCAGTCTCTTCACCAACTTTATCTTATAAACTAGGTGGTAAAATGCTGAGTGGGACTTTTTATTCCATCACAGAATTTCTGCCACGAACAAAAGCTTAGGGCAGAGGTCACAAGTTATCTGCATGTTCTAAAGAGAATGATAAGAAGTTGCCAGAAACTCCCACAAGCATTTACTACAGGTATATTTTCACAACCTTCAGGTAGACAAAAAGTAAAAAAGAAAGAAAGAAAAATCAATAAATTGGATATTTTCAAGTTTAAAAATTTTGGCTCTTCAAAAGATACCAAGATAGATTAGTGAGATGATCAATATGTTAATTGATTTCATTTAATCATTCCACTTTGTATACATAAATCAAAAAATCACATTGTATCCAATAAATGTATACAATGGTGATTTGTCAACTATAAATAATGCTAATAAAAATATATGAAAAACCCAACAATAAAACATAAAAAGGAAAGCCATAGCCTAGGAAAAAATATTCTCTCTAGTGTTAGTAGGAAGGTAAATTGTTGCAACCACTTTGGGAGCTCATTTTCTATAAATGTGATCATACACTTACTACATGACCTAGCTATTCCACTTCTTCATATTTGTCCAAGGTAATGAAAAATGTGTACACACAAAGGCTTGTAAATGAGTATCTATACCAATTTTATTCATAGGAGTCCCAAACAAAAAATAAGTCAAATTCAAAACATGAATAAGTAAACTAAACGTAGTCTATTCAAACCAAAAGATACAATAGAATCAAACCAAACTAAATCAAAACAAACAAAACAGAAAGAATACTAGTGCACATAATAGCACAGATGAATCTCAAAAAAAAAAGATGTTTTGGATAAAAGAAATTGGACACAGTATTATTCTACTTACATAGAATTTTAGAACCCATGAAACTAATAAATAGTGAGTGAAAGCAAATCAGTGTGTGCATGACATAGGGAGTAGGGGAGAGTGACCGAAAAAAAAAAGGTAGGAGGGGTCTTTTGGGATAATGGAAATATTTCATATCTTGAAGAGGTTACATAGTTTTATACATTTGTCAAAACTCATTGAAGTATAAATATGAAGTCCCTGCATTTTATTCTATGGAAATTATGCTTCAATATCATCTGATGGGGAAGAAAATATACTTGTAGGTAACAAACTATTAACACCTTGAAGTGAATGAGTTTACAAAATACCTGAAGTTCCATGTGACTCTATGAGTGGAGGAGTTCATTATTTAACCCTAACAAACATTGATGATATTATCTTCTTGTTCTAGAAGATCCTATTATCCTGAGGGCTAGTTTTGTCTCTGAGAATGTGATTAACTTAATCACTAATAAAGAGGTTTTTAGAGGGGTAAGTTGACATATAATTGCTAATTTCTAAGTGTAGTTTAACTGTTTGTCTGCATAATATTTAAATGAAATTAAAACTATATAGGTCATCCTATGATTTTTTGTATGTACATGTAACTATGTGACACACAGCCTGACTGATAAACTATTAAATGGAACATTTTTGGAGTTTTTATCTAATATTGATATTTACTTTCTGATCTAGTCACAAATAAATTGCAGTGTGTTTTAGTCTCTTACTGTGAGCCAGTATTTCTAACAAGATGTAAAACTATAAGACCACCTCCTATATGCCTCAAAACTATTGAAAATGTCATATATAGCAACAAAATAATAATAATAATAATAATAAACATTAGTTAGAGGGCTTGATGTCAGGCACCATTCTAAGATTTTATATATTTTCCCTCGTTTAATCATCATAACAACCTTCTGAGGAAACTAATTCAGTGAATGAGAAAACATATGCTTATCATGGTAATTAACTTTTTTCAAGGTATTTTTAGTAATAAAGAACTAATTTAATACAGTCCTTTGATTTCTTAAGTTTGAAGTATGCGTTATGCGGGATAATCCTCTGAGACAAGAAACTGATAACTGTTCCATAAAAGATTTTTAAAAAGATGTTTATACAATATTTACCTTGGCTACCTAATCAAGCAGCTTATCAGATATAAAAGTGGAATTCACAACATGGCACTTTAATGATCTGCCTCCTAAAATTTTACCCCTGGCTGCTTTTACCCCTTCGGAAACATGCAGTTGATTAGTTCTTTCCTTAGGACTCCTGGGAAACAGAGCTCACCTGAGGAGCCTTCCCAGCAGGGCAAAAGAGCTCGAGTTCAATCTTTCGTTTCAACATTAACTCCGAGGAGTCTGCTTTCCACAGTTTTAGTATGACCCCAACCTAGGAATGAGAAAATTGGAATAAATTATGCAAAATAAAAATATCTAAATAACAGGAAATAATTTGCAAATTTCAATGTGGCCTCCAACTCTTCGATACATTTACTATGATACGGATAGCATCAAGGTAATATTGAGAAATTCAATTATAAAATATTTAGCAACTTTTACTTTGGGATTTTATTGGAAGAAAAAATATCCAAGGAGTTACAGTTTAAAAAAAAAAAAAACTAATGCTATGCAAAACTATGCTATAGATATATTTGGTTTTTGCCCCTGATTTATTTGTTATTATTTTTCCTCATGAAATCATCATTAATTGTGTCCACATTTTGGAACGCAAATGAAATAGCATAGGTTCAATCAATTTAAAAATACTATCCCCTATTCAGATTGAGCTTTGGAGCAACAACAATGTGCCAAACACATTTTAGGTGATTTTTCATATAGTTATAATCTACAGGGATTTTTTTTCTCTTTTAAGTATTCAAATCCCCAGTTTATGATCTGTTTCCAAAAGAATAGACAGTAGGCCTGCTGTAAAATAATTGTTAAAGAAAGTTGTTTGGACAGCAGACAAATAATACCAGAAAGAAACCTGTAGTATCAATTGGTAAAAAATATAGGTAAATATAATAAAATGGTTTTATTCTCTTGATTTCTTTAAAGCTGAGGGCAACAATTACAAAATTTCTGAAATTATTATTAATTATGCACTTGTAATATATGACAACTATAGCATAAGATTTAAAGAGGATTTATATAATGGTAAGATTTCTACATCCAAATTGAGGTGCTAAAAAATCATGATTCTAAACAGACTGATTATAATAACATATATACTTTGTCATTCCTTGAGAAAACACTGAAAACATGCACTTAAATATAGTCAAAATTAGTATAGCTAAATTAAAATGAGATAATAAAGCGTGTACAAATAACCCAAAAGAAAGATGAAAAGATAGGTGGACTAGAAACAGAGACAACAGATAGAAAATAAATAAAATGTGTACCCAAATTCAAGCGTATCAGTGATAATAAATGTAATTGGTTTCATCACACCAATTAAAAGATAGATATTTTAGGAATAAATTAAAAAGATGACCCAACTATGTCAGTTTTCAAGAAACTCATAAGAAGTAAAATTAAATGGAGAGGTTGGAAGAATAAAATAATGTAGAACATCTATTTTATGTTACATGAAGAAAAAGAATTAGTGGCTATATAAATATACTAGAACTGTAAAATTGGAAATTGCAATAAATATACTGCCTACAATAGTTCTAATATCAAATAAATTCTTAGATATAAATCTAACAAAACATGTACAGGATACCTATGCTGAAAACTATAAAACACTGATGAAAGAAAATTTTAAAGAGATCTAAATAAAATGAGAAGCATTCCACGTTCATTAATTGAAACACAAAATATGAATCATGTGACTTATCCATAAATCTATATTCCAAATCTTAGTCATAAATTGATCTATAGACTTCACGCAATACCAATCAAACTTTGAGCATATTTTCTGTGTATGTAGACAATTGGTTCTAAAATCTATTTCAGTAAAGGAACTGCAGGTAAAGTTAGATAAATTTGAAAAGCAAAAGAACTAAAGTAGCTAACGCATTTTGACAAAAATAAATTTTGTTTAAATAAGTAATAATACCAAATTCTAAGAATCACTCTAAAGCTATACTAATACTGTGTGATGTTGTTGAAAGGATATGTATGTAGATCAAAGTGATAGAATACAGAGTTCAGAAATAAACCCACACACATATGGCCATTTGGTTTTTGATCAACACATAAAAGAAATTCAAAGAATAAAGGCTGATCTTTTCTATCAATAGTGTTGGATCAACTGATCAGCTATAAGTTAAAACAAATGAATCTCAAACCAAACCTGCTACTTTTATTAGAATTAACTCAAAATGAATGATTGCTCTAAATATAAAACAGAAAGCTATAAAACATTTAGAGAAAAATGTAAGAGAAAACCTTCAAGATGGGATTATATGAGGAGTTCTGAGACATGATAACATTAAGTAAAAATGCTAAAAAGATGAATTAATTGGACTTCAGCAAACTTAAAACTATTTCCTTTAAAATACCCTGTAAAGAGATAACATAAACTTTACACTGAGAGAAGATATTTGACAAGAACGTCTCTCCAGTATATACACAGAATGTTCAAAATGCAATAATAAAAAGCTGAATTAATAATTGTACAAACGTCTTGAACAAAAACTTCACCTAAGAAAATACAAGACGAGTAAATAGCAGATAAAAAGATATTTAAC
>NW_012114744.1:4377606-4386694 GCF_000951035.1 Colobus angolensis palliatus | reverse complement strand
ATTTCAAAAGCATGTGCTAAATGATAAAAGCCAATCTCCAATATTACATGTCACATTATTATATAATATTCCTGAAATAGAAAATATAAAGACAAAGAACAAATCCACCTTTGCCAAAGATTTGTGTTGGTGGGAGGTTGGAAGAGGGGGTGCAAGTATAAAGGGGTACAATGGGGAAGTTTATTTGGGCTGATATAACAGTTCTGCATCCTGATAATGCATGGTTACATGGTTACATGTTTTAAAATTCATAGAAATGCATGCCAAAATTTTTTAAAGTTATTTTTACAATATGAAAATGTTAAAACAAAAGTAGAAAAATGAAATAGGAAATTGCTGAGTAAAGATGACCCAAGAAAAATAGAAGTCTTGCACAATCTGATTCTTGTTCAACATTGCAAAGAACTCAGCAAAATCTGTTATGGGGCCAGTCACACAGTAGTCATTTTAAGTTTGAATTGCAAAGATGTGTGACCAAGAGTAAACTTGAAATGGTCTCCAAGTGTAATAATTGAAAACTCAAAAACACAGGTACATAATTTGGCATTTCAACCAATTAAATATAAGTTATATTAAAATCTTTATTAAAATGGCATAATTAATATATTTTTCTGAAATTAGACAAAAATAAATTTTAGAAAACAAGCATAAAATGGTTTTTGATTTAAGATATCTTTATACTTATATGAATATCACTAGCCTATAAAGGAAAACTGAGGCATGCACAATAATAATTAAACACATCCTATTTTAAAAATATTTTGCTAACTTGCAGCTACATAAAGACCATAGTTATACATATATTTTATTTGGTCTTTATGAAGGTGTATTTGCCAAGTTGAGAATGCATAACACCATGTGAGTCAGCTTTCGCTGCAGTAATGCAATTTCACAAACAACTCTAAAATTTCAGTGACTTTATAACAAAAAGATTTATTTTTACTCACATTACAAATTACAGCTGCGAGCTGGATCTAGCTCTATAGCTCTGCTCTAGGCTGAGGATGAACTGTGAGTCTGTTGCTATGTGTTCTCATTGTCAAGAGTAGTTGTACATCCGAGAATAAGCTTGTTTTCTGATAAAAATCTAGAATGCAGTGAAATTTTATTTTATTTTTTTAGTTAGCCATAGAAATCTCTTAATTGGGAATTATACATGTTTTGGGAAATATCTTAAATATCTCTCTGGGGTAAGCGATCAGAATAAAATAGCAAAAAACCTAAGCCCCTTGCCAATGTACCAGAGAAGAAAGCTAAATTGTTCTCAGGTTTTCAGTTGTCATTGTTTTGTTTTGTTTTGTTTTGTTTTTAATTAGGGGATGTGGGAGGGGAATAAAAGGAGAAAAGGAGGGAAATGGATAGAGGAGTCATTGAGATAATATAAGACTGAGTATTGTTAGAATAAAGTTGGCACTAAAAATATTCCAAAATTAGAGGAATTTAACAGTTACCAGGTTGATGATATATTGTTCCACAATAAATACTCTTTAGTCTTCTTAATTCCTCAATAAAATCTTCTAAACTCAAATGCCTCATGGAGAGAGTATTTTGGTGAGGAAGGTGGTGAGTTTCACTTTATAGTCAAACTGGCTTGAAAGAGAAACAGCAGCCACAGGATGGAAGACCTCCCTCATCCTGAACAAACTTGCTGGGATATGTGTTTGATACCAGAAGCGACTATGGAAAATAGAAGTTCTTTCAGAATTCTCCCAAATCTAGGGAATGACTTTGAAATTCCATTGGATAAAAAAATGGGGAATGAAAGTGGCATCACCAGGCAATCTTAAAAAGTCACAAATGGCAGGCAGGGATACTCCAGTTCCAGTAGAGAAATAATTGACCACGTTTTCTCTAATGTGATCACAGCCATTAAAATAATTGCTCACTTGTAGCAAACATGTGGCCCATTAGTTTTTATGTTTTAAATCCCATTCTTGATTCTACCTTAAAATGCTATCATAGGTTATCATTTTGCTTATGTTCCATTCTTTATTATTACTTCTTTTTTATACCTTAGGCTTGTGCTAACCCTCCTAAAATTGTGCTTGGAATATGATGAGGAAGGGAGGGAAGAAGGAAAGAAGAGAGGAAGAAACTAGCAGGTTTCCAAAAATGTTGGCCTTACTGTATCTGAATTTTTTCTGTGATTTTACTTGCTCTTCATCAGGTTACCATCAACAGTTCTTTACCATCTCCACAGCCCTTGTAACATGCATATGTAAAATACAATTCTTATGATAAATGAATTCACATACATCTATTCATAAGAATGATGTAACGAATCTGCCATATAAGTGGGATCAATTTTCTCTGTTCTCTCGACACTCCACTAGCCTTCTGGCAAACAAAAGCATACACTGACATGATCACTTTCAGGATTTAAAGTTCAGTTTTTAGTCAGAAAACCAAAAATTCTGTCAACTAGAGTGGGAATAAATTAACAACTTTATAATCAGAGTAACAATCTAATCAAGGAAAATCATTATTCTTACATTGTTCAGAGAAGTGCTGGGTAAAAGTTACTATTACTGTTTTCTGCCTTTTCCTTTTGAACATCTCTTCAGCTTTTTCGTAGCCTCGATATTGTTTATTTTTCTGGTGTTCTTCTCACCTCAGAATAACTAGGTGCCCAGTGACCCCAAATGTTTAGCCTTCCCCAGCCAGTCTTGGTGCTTAATTGTAGACCTTATCTCTACTGGACTTACCCCGCTCTCACCCTCCTCACTGACAACACCTGTTCATCTCACATTTTAACGAACTAATTTCATTCTGTTATAAAATACAGAAGAAAATTAGAAACTTGTATAGCTTTAAAAGGGAATGAGGTATATGAGACATACTAGTAATGTTGTCCCCCATTCCCAGTTCTTTTCTTTTCTTTTCTTTTCTTTTCTTTAGATGGAGTCTCGCTCTGTCACCCAGGCTGGAGTAATTTTTGTATTTTTAGTAGAGACGGGGTTTCACCATGTTGGCCAGGCTGGTCTCAAACTCCTGACCTCAGGTGATCCGATCGCCTTGGCCTCCCAGAGTGCTGGAATTACAGGTGTGAGCTACCATGCCCAGCCCCATACTCAATACTTTTCTAATTTAAATTTGATTCCAGTAGAAACAAAGCATAAACTAGATAATGACATAGAGGGCTTTTACTCTTCCAACCCCACTCCCAGCCAAAAAAAAAAAAAATGTGACTTATTGAGGAAATTGCAATCATTCTCTCTTTGCTTTGCATCAGGAATTTCCACCAAGAACTACAAAGGGAGTCCACAGGTGGTGTAGGCCCAAGTGTTGAAAGGATAATAAGGTACTACAAGCGATAATACCCTTGTAGACCTTTGCAGAAGAGAAGAAAGCAAAGCAAGGTGGTTAAATAAGAGAAAGGAATAGACATAGAGAAATCATTGTAGATGTATGGTGAGCCTAGAAGCCTGGTAGCTCTCTAGCTCCCAGTTATTAGAAACCCAAATAACGTCTCCTACCCTTGAGTTCTATCTCCATCAATCTAATAGAAGCTCTAAGAGAAGCTGTTGAAGAATAATCTAGAGTAAAACCTCCCTTTCTGTACAATTAAAATAACTTTGACTGGAAAATGATGATAAAGGATCCCTGGCTTCCATTAGCATCTGCCCCGTTTTGCTTTCGTAATATCCAGGTCTACATTAGTACTTGCCACCTTGTAATTATTAGTTGGCATTCTCAGTTCCCCACCAGACAGTTTAGAGCACTGAGAGGGCAGCATCTGTCATGTTGGTGTTAGTACCAATGCTAATATTTTACCTATAGCTAAAAATAATTATGTAATTGATTAATAGAAAATGATTCCATTTAAAAAATAGAACCCACTTCTCTCTATCCTCTTATTCCACCAACTTGAGGAAAAAAGAGCAGAATCATAACAATACAATGTCACTCACATCAATGGAGAAAGGAGATAAAATGAGATTGCAGTAAAAGCAAAGAGAAGGAAAAATATTTTAACTTCCCTTATGGCTTGAGAGAATGTTTAAAGGGATGCAGGTGGGAAAAGAAGACACCAGGAGAGAAGCTTTCATTTGTTATCTGCCTAATAGCACTGATATTTTAATACTGAAACCGAATGATTTATTTTCTAATAAAATAAATCCAGGCATTAGCTGGATTTAGACACACCCCTCTCTTCACCTGCAGGCCGTGGTATTTCCAAACCCTCAATTCCACTCTTCTCATTCTGGTGCAAAGCATAGCAGAAGAACGAGAATCTTCAAAGGGAGCAGGGCTTGCAATTACGGCACCAGAAGGGTCTCTCTTTTTTTGTATAAATAGAAATTATCCAGTGCTATCAGTAATTTGAGGGTGAGAGAGGTTGTAATCTATGTCTCTTAACCCTCTCAGGACCCAGGACACCAAGCTTTGGCAACTGGGTTGGGTGGCAGACTGGAGAGGGGGGAGTATAGTCCTCAGAGTTGTCACGGGAGATATAGAAACACCTTGAAATCTGAAGGCACTTTGACTGCCAAGACTTGAAATTCCCTTTACTCAGTAGAATTGCCATCATCTTTAACAAAGTTTCTCTGAAGTGATTTTTTTTTCTCAGTAATGTAACATCTGCATTATTCTCTTCTGACATCCTACGAAGGTCTCCATAAATATGCATTTTCCATTGAATTTATGATACAACCACACTGAGTGCATCCTTGACATCATGTCACTTCCTTAGTCATGCATTGACATTATAATGTTATTTACTACAGAGTAGCATTGACAGCATCTTGGGAACACTGTGACAGCATTTTAGCTGCCACGAAAGTGAATATAGAAAGGGCATTTGAACAAAAATCATTTGGATGAAAAAAAAAAAGCAAATAGATCCTAGAGATAGTGATCATAGTTTCCTAAAACAATTTTACAACCTAGATACTTGTTGGAAATCTATTCTAGTTCAGTGATAGATGAGAGACTAAATGTTGCTCCTTTTAAAAATACAGAAATAAATTCTGTTTGAACCAGGAGAGTAGAAAAAAATCCGGAAATAATCACACTGGTTTTTGAATGCATGGCATTTTCATTATCCACATTTTCAGTTTTTTGTCAAATGATTTTATCAGTAAATTGACAATCCACATTAAAATAGACATTTTACAAGTATAAATTAAGATATACATTTTAGCAGGAAAAGTATAGACTATCTCTAAAGTAAAGAAGGTCTGTTTTTTCCTTAACTTTTAGAGTAGGCCAAGAATCTGTTTAAACCTAGTTATTCATGACATTGGCTATCACTATTATCTTCTTTTTTTTTTTTTTTTTTCAGATTTCCCTCTGTCGCCAGTCTGGAGCGCAGTGGTGCAATCTCCACTCACTTTAAGCTCCACCTCCCAGGTTCAAGTGATTTTCCTGCCTCAGCCTCCCAAGTAGCTGGGACTACAGGTGTGTGCCACCACACCCAGCTAATTTTTGTATTTTTAGTAGAGACGGGGTTTCATCATGTTAACCAGAATGGTCTCAACCTCTTGACCTCGTGATCCACCCACCTCGACCTCCCCAAGTGCTGAGATTACACACTATTATCTTCTACACTTATTTATAATTGCTCTTGTAGAATTTAATACATGTCTGCAGGTAGTATTGGCAGAAAAGTGGAAGAAGAAAAAGTGAAATAATACAACTAATATTTATGTAGTGCCACTTCTGTGCCAAATGCTCCTTACCAAACATTTTACGTGCATAACTTCATTTCGTTATGATGTGAATCCTTTGGGATATGTATAGTTATTACTCACACTCTGCTTGGAAGAAATTGGCTTCAAGAGATGAACCACTTTCCTGCAAGCACAGAACTAGTAATGGAGTTGGGAGTTGAACATGTGTGACTCCATGTTACAGCGCCTCTTGAAAAAATAAAGGGGGAAAATAAGGTCAGAAGTTTCCACATAGTGGTAATGTTTCAGCACACATACAAATGATCCAGCTCATGAAGAAGGCAACTCCATTCCCCATTCCTGCAGAGAGGTTGGTGGAAGGCAACTGTCTGACCTATAGCAATGTTTCATGGAGTCAGGATGGAATTACCAGATAATGTCTGAAAGGGACTGAAGAGAGGCTTCACTTCAAGAGTATGAACGGGCTCCTCTAGTGGCATCGTTCAACACTGCTAAGTCTTTTGAGTTTTAGGCTGTTGCTACTGCTACTCTGGCAAATAATTTTGATGAATAATTTACACTTAGAGCTAAGCATAATGGAGTATCTATTAACAGTTTAGGTTTTCATTATCATGTGTTCAGAGACGTTTAAGACATTTTCATAGTCTATTTTATTTTAGTTGTAGCTTTTTATGGTTTAGTTAAAATTTAACTTCTTATTTTGATTATCTTAAACACACTTTATGCCAAATTTTATTAATTTGCTTCAATTGTGTTATCACAGTGACAGGCACAAATTTATTAGCCCTCTAATACTGTGCTTCAAAACAGATTATTAGAGCAAAGGAGGATGCAATGCCTCTCAGAAGCCTTGAGGGTAGACTAAGAACCAGGGAAATATGGACATCTGGGCAGAAGTCCCTCTAGATAAATACCAGAGACAACAGTAGCTGTCAGGTAATCTATGCAAATTTATTTAAAGGTCAGTAAGTGTGTTATATTTTAGTAAAATTTTCATAGTTTGCTGATGACGTAATCTTACATGTAGAAAACCCTAAAGATGTCACCAAAAAACTATTAAAACTAATAAACAAATACAGTAACTTTCCAGCATACAACACCAACATGTAAAAATCAGTAACAGGTTTATACACTAACAACAAACTATTCCCCCTAAAATTAAAAAAAAATCCAATTATGATAGGAATATGAAAAATTAAATTATTAGGAATAAACGTAACTAAGGAGGTGAAGAATCCATACACTGAAAATTAGAAATCTTTAATGAAAGAAATTCAAGAAGACACAAATAAGCATAAAGATATCTTATGTTTATAATTTGGAATAATTGATATTGGTTAAACATCTATACTGTCCAAAATGATCAACAAATCAGTGTAATCTTTAACAAAATTCCAATATCATTTATCACAGAAATAGATAAAAGTGACCCTAAAATTTATATGAAATCACAAACACCATGAGCAACCAAGGCAATCTTTAGCAAACGGAACAAAGCTGGAGATATCACATTACCTTGGCTTCAAATTGTATTATAGTTATTAAAACACTATGGTTCCAAATTCTTTTTTTTTTTTTTTTCTTAGAGGCGGAGTCTCGCTCTGTTGCCCAGGCTGGAGTGCAGTGGCCGAATCTCAGCTCACTGCAAGCTCTGCCTCCCAGGTTCACGCCATTCTCCTGCCTCAGCCTCCCGAGTAGCTGGGACTACAGGTGTCCGCCACCTCGCCCGGCTAGTTTTTTGTATTTTAGTAGAGATGGGGTTTCACCGTGTTAGCCAGGATGGTCTCGATCTCCTGACCTCGTGATCCGCCCGTCTCGGCCTCCCAAAGTGCTGGGATTACAGGCTTGAGCCACCACGCCCGGCCCAAATTCTTTATTTACCATTAGTCAATATTGCTATCAGGATCTTCGGTGCACAGCGAAATCTTATCAAATAGTGCTCAAATGCGGTTCAGGATATCAATATATTTTTTCGTTAAAATGCATTGTGTAGAGAGCATCACTGAGTAATGTAGGAACTTTTTAAATCTAACTTCCACTTTATCAGGACAACAGATAGCTAATTAAATTTATTTCTGATTCTTTTATTTGACCCTATGATGTGAATTAACTTTTCCAACCATTCAAACCATGGCGTATACTCAATGATGTGTTGAGGCAGGTTTTAAGAGATTATTTCCGTATATACAAAATCATACTCTCACTTTTGAAATCAAATTGCCTTAAAACTTTCACTCCTTGATAGCCACTCTCCAAAAAATCACTTAACAAAATTCCTTTTTCAATTATGCACTTAGGAAGTGGAATAAAATGTATGTTTCCTGAGGACTTTTAACTAAATGGATTTGTCTGGTAATGTTCAAATAATTCCTAGACATAGGAACTGGATGTTTTTCAGCATAATCAAACTGCTAGCTTGTCTGCAGTTTAAAAAATGTTTAGCTTAAATAATTATCTTGAAGGCGACTACTACTTGAATCTCTGAATCCATTATTAAGAATTATTCCTGGAGATTTTGCCTTTTATTTTGTGTATAATGTAGGAAGCATATGATTTTGTTTTGTTTTGATCATAGATTGTGCCTCTGACAAGTTATTATCCATATTGGTAGACCAGACCAAAACATGAACACACACCATGTTTCTAGCAAGGCCCTACACTCTAGTAATTTTCTGCTTCGTTAGATTTTCCTAAAAGATCAAAGTAATACATGTACATGGGTGTATTAAAGTTATTAAAGGGTTTTTAAAGAGTAAAATTATATAGGAACTTTTATAATGAAGAATAATAAATTCCTACTCAATCTTTTCTTTTCACCCCCAGACTAATCCCTTTTATTCTTTTCTCACCATCGACTTCTTTCAATCTTCGTGTTTTTTTTGTTATTGTTGTTCATTTGTTTACTAACTCCACATCTCTAAATAATATTGTTACCAATATACTATGGTCTGTCAACTTTAGATATTGCTTAGTGACTTTCTGATATAGCAGATAAGATTATATATCATACCACTCACATACTCCCTCTGAAAATATTGCTTTACCACTAATCTAACTTTACAACTCTAAAATGTCCAATAATATATTCAAGCCCCCATTTCCTTTGCTATTAAATACAGTATGAAGACATGAGAAGATAAACGTTTATCACATTTTTGTTAACTCTTCTCAAAGCAGTGGATCCGTCAATTTGAAATTTCAAAAACAATATAACATTTAAATTATCATGGTTACATTTTTAAAACATTATTCTCTGCAAAGGGAAGTTGTATGTTGGAATTAAATTTCCTACTCTTAACTACATTTCCTACTCCATACATTTCTATGTTAGTCGTGTACTCCAGAAAGGAAATGTTGAGGGGGCGGAGCAAGATGGCCGAATAGGAACAGCTGCAGTCTCCAACTCCCAGCGCGAAGGACACACAAGACCGGTGATTTCTGCATTTTGAACTGAG
>NW_012114744.1:4367781-4371471 GCF_000951035.1 Colobus angolensis palliatus | reverse complement strand
GTTGTGTTCAGCACCTATTGTTGCTGGTGGAAGATCTAATCCTCCTGTCACTTAGTTCTCTAGAGGTGGCCTATTTCTGATTTTTGAAAGTCATTGGGAACTTACATTTATGTTTGGCATTCTGAGATTTCACAAACTATGACCCTTTATTTGGATCTTTATTTTTTTAAATCGATTCATTGTTCTGTAAGTAGTAGTGTGATCAATTTGGAAACACTCTTCAGGGTTGCTAAACTTAACTTCTATTATTACCTTGATAAATGTATATTTTAAAAAAATGAATATTAGTGAGAATGAAAATATTTGCAGAAATATTAGACTAGAGGTCAAAAACACAGTGAAAATAATATTCAACCAATAGGAGTACTAGAAAGAGAGAACAGATAAAACAAAATTATTAAGTTAGTAATGTAAATTATCAGAAGGAAATTATCAAGGTAATAATAGAAGATAGTTTAGGAATTCTGAAGAGGAAAAGTCTCCAAATTGATGATGCCACTACTTACAGAACAATGAATCAATTAAAAAAATAATAATAATAAAAGAAAATAAAATAAAAAGATCCAAATGCAGGGTCATGTTCTCTTGAATAATCCATTCTACTTCTTTAGAGAAAGCCTCCCCCAACCAACCCTATGTGGCAATTTGGCATGCAGGATAAGGAAAAGTATCACGCCTTTTTTTTTCATGCGGAGTTTATGTACTTCCTTGTCTGCAGCATCTCTTTCTCTTCCTTCCCACACAGTGTCAACTTTCCAGAATTCAGAGCCCCTCTGAAAGTCTTACTCTCTATACAGATCAGCTCGCTTCTGATTCACCTTCACCAGAAACACCCAATAGGTTGTGGCTTTTTCGGCTCTCATCTCTTTTACAATCCACTCTCACCTCCCAGATATGTGTTTAAATCTTTTGTCTGTTGATTATTAAATTCTAGTTATTTTATTTGTTAAGAGTTTGTGTCTTTCAAAATATATATATATATATATCATCATGTTTATGGTTTATCATGAAAGAAAATAATTTGTATATATATATCTAGTCTGCCATCTTGAATGAAACATTTTAAAATCATTTCTAATATAAGCAAGAATTTATACTTTTAAGTATTAATTCTAATTATGTCATGTAGCAATCTTGTGAAGATTGCAGAATTTACTAAACGTCTTCGTATATTGTACCACAATTAGATGCACCAAAGTAGACATACATAATTTAAAGGACTTTACAATATAAAGTTGGCATAAATATTCCTCAGATTAGTGTTATAGTGTGAGTATTTTGGGATTTTTTTCATTTTATATAAGCCTACCTATGTTGGCAGAAGTGTAGAATGAATGGAGCAATAGACTTGGAGTCTTGTTATGTAATTATCTGGCTATGAAATGTTAAATTGTATCTTGAAATTCATCTATTTAGTAGTTGAACACATTAAACATTAAGGACATTTTAAGTTCTAAATTTCAATATGCAATGGTACATTTCTTCACTGAGTTTTACAGGTCCTTAAAAGATAATTAAGCTTCACTTGCAAAAACTTTAATTTTTCATCAACTAAATGAAACCAAAAAGCAAAATGTAATTTTTTTCAGCATTATGGGGTTTCTTCTAAACTGGTAATAGTAGGTGTAATGCTTTTCATTTTCATATCCTTTACAAAAAAATTATGTAATTAACAAGTTGATCAAGGTTACAGAGAAAGCCTAGGAGATTCATTACCTCTCTGAGCCAGGCTGGGGCACATGTTCTGAACCTTGTTAGACTTTGCCAGTCTTGCCATTATTAATTAGACCAGGGAATAGCAACTGACCTAAGGAACGACAACAGGTAGCCTGGCCAGCACTGACACTCTGACCAAATATGTTTAGGTAATTAGATAACCTATAAAGATTTTCTCTTTTGATAGCTCCAAGAGAGAAAATTGAAAAGTTGGTATAAGGAGTACAGGCTTCAATTATGCATATGGAAGAAGTAACAGTGTGCTATACTGAGCCATGAGTAAAGTTTATATTGAGAGTGAATAGAAGCAGGTAATTAAGGCACATGAAGCAGCTACATGAAACGTGTTACAGATAACAATTATAAAATACCTACAAAATACATTTTAGAAAATCAACTACCTACAGGCATTTAAAAGTGGACAAAGCAAGACATAAAACAGATTAGATTTTATTTTTGAAACACCCCATTTGCAAAGTAAAGAGTTGTGAATTTGTGGCTTTCTTGTTTGGGCTGATTTTTCAACCCACATGCATGATTGCAACAGTTGCAAAACCACAGAATTTTCAATTTAAGGTGACAGAGGAGAGAATTTGGGACCGGAAAAATAACTGAAAATTTAACTGAGAAATATTTAAAGCAAAAAAGCAACAGGAATGAGACAAAAATATGAGTAAAAATACTGCCCAAATTCCCACATTAATAACTAAAATATAGTAGAGGTGGCACCAGGGGTTCCATGAAAAAGAAGATATGTCCAGAGTGGAAACTAATCCTGAAAGACACTGACAAAAGATGAGGTTTCTGAGTTTCCTATATATGTTTTTAAACTGTATGCACTTCCCTACCCATTCTCATATCAAGCAGCAGAACATTAAAACATTATCGGCTTCAGGTGTCAAAAGACTGAAACATTCACGGCTTGCAGAACAACTGGTAATTTAAATAAGTATCCAAAGTAAGGAATACATAGGTAATCGTTCCAAAATCTAATCATAAAACCTGCCCAAATTATTGGGTAATTATCAAACCAAACAGTCACAGCAACGCTCCTTAGGGCCAGGATAAAACAGCAGCAGATGGAATCTATCTGTGCTAAGCAAAAGTAGCTGCTTACTCTGGGACAGAAGATATTCAAGTGCAAGCAAGTTAGCTGACTATAGATCGAACAACAACAACAAAAAGTCATCAAAATCATATAACAAAATCCAGGGTTAGCGCAATGTATTATCTAAAATGTCATGTTTTCAAACAAAAATTACTATGGATGAAAGATATGAAAGTAGGACCCATACTCAGAAAAATATATCAAGTAAGAGAAAGTGATTATAAGCAGTTGAATTTAACGTGCTATGACTTTAAAACAACTACTGTAAATAATTTTCAAGAATATTAAAAGTTGTTTTCAAACAACTAAAAACAAAATAATCGTACTTTGAATACATAAGATATCTTAATAGATGATTTGTAACGATACAAAATGGAAATTCTAGAACTAAAAACTAATACTGAAATTAAAAATTCAGTAGGTGCCATAAACAGCATACTAGAAATGGCAGATGAAAAAATTAATAAATGAAAATACTAATATAGGTTACCCAATCTGAAATACACAGAAAAAGATTTTGTAAAAATTAACAGTTACACATATGTAGAAAAATATCAAGAAGTTTAACATACATGTAAATTTAGTCATAGAAAGAACAACGAGAATGAAAATGAGTAGCAAAATATATTTGAAGTAACTATCAAACACTTTCGTAATTCGATAAACAATACTAACTTACAGGTCCAACAAACAAACAGAAGTAAAAATGAGAAAGAAAATTCTTTAGTCTGAAGCAAAATGTCATCAGATACTACCTTGAATATGTTGGAAGAAATGAAGAGCACCATATGTGAGTAAATTAAAAGTATACATTTTTTTTTACTTCTCTAAATATTTTAAGAGAATATATGTTCATTTAAGGTAAG